>NC_057805.1:152167052-152309546 GCF_018294505.1 Triticum aestivum
GCGACGGCGATGGCCTCCTCCTCGATCCAGATCGGGGGAGGCAGAGGAGGGGATATTTCGGGGGGCGGTGGGTGGCCGTCGGTGGAGTGGGTGGGGGTTGGTGAGTGGATAAGGGAGTGGGGCGTCGGTGGGCCGGCCGGCTGGGCCTAGGGGTTGGCCCAGTTGGGCCAGGGTCCAGTGGGGGGGCTCCTCTTTTTGTTTTTTTTTGTTTTGTTTTCTTTTTTTTGTAACTTCTTTTCTTTTATTTATTTGCTTTTCTGTTTTATTTCAATTTAAACTATTTAGGCATTTTATAAAAATGTGTTTACCACACCATATTTACTTATGCAAAATATGGCATCTCCCGAACATTTTTATTTTAATATTTGAAAACTTTTGTCGTTTGAATTATTTAGGATTTAAATTTGAAACGGTTTTGAATTAACCTGAGATTAATTGCAGTGACAGAGGTGACGTGCCATCATTAACGTGAGATTACTGTAGAATGATTATCCGGGCGTTACAAATCTCCTCCACTACAAGAAATCTCGTCCCGAGATTTAGGAGGTAGAAGGAAACAGTGCGGGGTATTCATCACGCAGGCGATCCTCGCGTTCCAAAGTGGCCTCATCTTCAGAATTGTGCGACCACTAGACTTTGAGAAACTTGATCGCCTTCTGACGTGTGCGGCGTTCAGCTTGGTCGAGAATGCGGACCGGATGCTCCTTATAGGAGAGGTCCTGCTGCAATTCGAGCACTTCATGATCCACTGCTCGGATTGGGTCCTTGAAGCAACGGCGGAGCTGTGACACATGGAACACATCGTGAACCTGAGAAAGGTTCGGCGGAAGCTCCAGTTGGTATGCCAGTTTTCCACGCCTTTCGAGAATAGTGAATGGGCCAATATAGCGAGGAGCTAGTTTGCCCTTGATCCCGAAGCGGTGAGCACCCTTCATTGGTGTGACCCGAAGATAAGCCTTTTTGCCAGGTTGATAGACCATGTCTTTATGATGACGGTCATACTGACTCTTCTGACGTGACTGAGCAGTCTTGAGATTCTCACGAATAATGTGGACTTGTTCTTCGGCATGTTGGATAATATCCGGACCGAAGAGTGGACGTTCCCCAGTTTCCGACCAGTTCAGAGGGGTTCGGCACTTTCGTCCATATAACACTTCGAAGGGGGCCATCTTCAGACTAGCTTGATAGTTATTATTATAAGAGAACTCAGCATACGGGAGAGATTCCTCCCATTTCTTGCCAAAGGAAATAACACAAGCTCGAAGCATGTCTTCGAGAACTTGGTTGACGCGTTCAACTTGCCCCTGCGACTGAGGATGAAATGCAGTACTGAATGACAGATGAGTTCCCATAGCTTCTTGGAAACTTGCCCAGAATCTTGAAGTGAATAAGCTGCCACGGTCTGAGCTGATAACCAATGGAATACCATGGAGTGAAACAATCCTGGACATATAGAGCGTTGCCAGTTGACTAGCGGTGATCGTTTCTTTGACCGCCAGAAAATGTGCAACTTTGGAAAGCCGGTCAATGACGACAAGAATAGCATCATTACCTTTCTGTGATTTGGGAAATCCAGTGATGAAGTCCATCTCGACATGGTCCCATTTCCATTCAGGAATAGAGATAGGTTGCAAAGTTCCAGCAGGCCTTTGATGTTCTGCTTTGATACGACGGCAAACGTCACACTCAGCAACATAACGAGCAATGTCTTGCTTCATATTAGACCACCAGAATCTCTGACGGATGTCTTGGTACATCTTTGTACTACCAGGATGGATACGTAGAGGCATATCATGAGCTTCTTTCATAACTTCCTGTGTCATATCCAGGTTTTTCTCTGCACATGGCACCACTAGGCGGCCCTTGAAGTATAAGGTGCCATCTTCAGCAATTGTGAAGAATGAGGGCTTTCCTTCTGCGAGGTAGTGCTTAATCTTGTGGGCTTCAGAGTCATACTTCTGTAGCCTTTTGATGCTGTCCACGAGATCTGGTTTAGCGACTAGGGTATTGAGGGAACCCTGGGTAACAACGTGGAGGTTCACCTTGCCAAACTCCTTAGGAGGGGGAGCGATTGCACCCGGAGGAACAATATGGAGGTTCAGCTTCCTGAATTCTTCAACAAGCGAGGGCTGAACTTTGTGAACCTGGAGGTGGTTGCAGTAAGACTTGCGGCTCAAGGCATCAGCCATTACATTAGCCTTGCCTGGCGTATAGGAAATACCCAAGTCAAAGTCTGCAACAAGCTCCATCCATCTCTGCTGACGGAGGTTCAGGTCTGGCTGAGTAAACAGATACTTCAGACTTTGGTGGTCAGTGAAGATCTCGCAACGATTACCGAGAAGGTAATGTCGCCACTGCTTCAGTGCATGATTGACAGCAGCAAGTTCGAGGTCGTGAACTGGGTAGTTCTCTTTGTGAGGGCGCAATTGCCGAGAGGCATAAGCAATCACTTTGCGGTCTTGCATTAGGACACAGCCTAATCCTTGACGGGAAGCGTCGCAGTAAATGACGAAGTCCTTCTTAGTATCAGGTGGAGCTAGAACTGGGGCAGAAGTCAACTTGTCTTTGAGTGCCTGGAAACTTTCCTGACATTTGTCTGTCCATTGGAACTTGACGCCCTTATGTACCAGGTTAGTGAGAGGCCTGGCGATCTTGGAGAAGTTCTCGACGAATCGACGGCAATAGCTGGCGAGACCGAGAAAACTTCTGACTTGCTTAACGTTCTTGGGAGGAGTCCAATCAAGAATAGCCTGAACTCGCTCAGGGTTGACGGCAATACCATCCTTAGAGATGACATGCCCAAGATAGGTTACTTCGGGTAGCCAGAATTCACATTTGGAGAACTTGGCATATAGTTGATGCTCTCGTAGCTTTTCCAGCACAAGTCGAAGATGTTCAGCATGTTCTTCTTCGTTCTTGGAAAATACCAGGATATCATCCAGATAAACCACGACGAACTTGTCGAGGCAATCCATGAATATATAGTTCATCAGACGAGAGAAGGTGGCTGGAGCATTGGTTAAACGGAAAGACATGACGGTGTACTCGTTTGAACCATAGCAAGTCACGAAGGTGGTCTTTGGGATATCCTCTTCGCGAACACGGATCTGGTGGTAACCCAACCTCAAGTCGAGCTTAGAGAACACTGAGGAACCCGCCAGTTGATCATACAGATCATTGATCCGAGGAAGAGGGTATTTATTCTGAATGGTAGCTTGGTTTATAGGACGGTAGTCTTGAACTAACCGGTTTGTCCCATCCTTCTTGACAAAGAGAGAAGGTGCTCCCCAAGGAGAGCAACTTGGGCGAATGAATCCTTTGCGAAGAGAATTGTCGATTTCCTCCTTAAGCTCAAGGAGTTCATGCGGCGGCATCTTGTAGGGTCGCTTGGCTATAGGAGTGGTGCCTGGTTTCAAGTCGATGATGAATTCGACAGCTCTAGCAGGGGGAATCCCTGGAAGTTCTTCAGGAAAGATGTCGAGGAATTCACGCACAACGGGAATGTTTTCAATGCCCTCGAGTGGTGCAGCGTTCAATGAATTCAATGCATAGAGCCTGGCCTCGGCATTTTGCACCAGATGAGCTTGGTAAGCAACAATTTCATCTGAAAGGTGAAGTAGATGGACGGTCTTAGTGGTGCAAACGATTGAAGCAGTATGCGCTTTTAACCAACTCATTCCCAGAATGAGATCAATGCTACAGGACTTCAGTACGATGGGAGAGACAAGAAATTCCAGTCCTTCGATTTCAACGGGGACGTCGTTGCAAATCATGGAAGTTCGACATTGGCCCGCAGGGGTGTGTACTAATAGTGAAGCATTCATGTCTTCGCTTCTAATGCCATGCATGAATGCAAAATCTTCTGACATGAATGAATGTGATGCACCTGTATCAAATAAAACGGATGCTGGTACTGAATTTACGAGGAGTGTACCCGTCATAGTAGCAGGCTGGTCTTGAGCTTCGTTGAGATCAACGTGGTTGGCATGAGCACGACCATAAGACTTAGCATTGTTGTTGCGGGGCTGGTTGTTACCACGGCCAGTTGCTGGAAGGGCGAGTTGATTCTGGTTCTGGTTGCATTCTCTAGCACGGTGTCCTGGTTGACCACACCTGAAGCACAAGCCATTATTGGGAGAGGGAACAGGGGCTTGGGATGGTGGAGCTGGAAGTCTTGACTGCCTAGATGGTGGTGGAGGCAGACGAGGTGCAGCATAGGTCTGCCTTGGGGCAGATGCATTTGGACAGTACATGCTGTTCGGGATCCATATATTACGCTTCTGTGAGGGCGAGCCCGAAGATGAGCCCGTGTCACGGTTGCGCCTGTGAGAGCTCTGGTATTCTTGCAGACCGGTTTCGACATTGATGGCCTTGTTCACCAAGGTGGCGAAATCAGCAAAGTCATGCACTAGAAGTGCGAGCTTGATGTCAGCTTGAAGGCCATCACAGAACTTCTCCTGTCTGCGTGGATCAGTTGCAATGTCCTCCTCAGCATAGCGAGACAAGTCCAGAAACTCCAGCTGATAAGCTTCAACAGTTTTGTTGCCTTGGGTGAGGTTGCGGAACTCACGCTTCTTCCGGTCCATGTCTCCTTGAGGAATGAAGCGGGCACGGAAAGCAGCTTGAAAGTCTGGCCAGGTGATGATTGTCCCAGCTGGCAGAGTACGCCTGTGGCTGTCCCACCATTGAGCTGCGGGTCCCTTCAGAAAGAAGGAAGCAAAGTTGACATAGCTGGCAGGGGCTACATCGGCAGACTCCATCTCATAGGTGATGTCACGGAGCCAGTCATCAGCATCCAGAGGCTGAGTTGAGCTGCGGTACACAGTTGGGTTCAGGCGCATGAAATCCTGCAGAGTTACTCGGGTTGGTTGCTGGTCCATATTGGGGCGAGGAAACTGAGCCATCATATTTTCCATGAATTGGCGGTTCAGCTCAAACTGTTGGATCATACCAGCCATGTACTCAGGTGGTGGTGGGGCATTGCCACCACGACCGCGACCACCTGGTCTAACCATCCTGCTAATATATAACAGGGGTAGTTCAGCATTGAGAAATTTGCAAAGACAAAAATCATTCATGATGAAACATTCATAATGAAAGGAGCACGATAGCTACTACATAGTAGTGGGCATAACTTACAAAAGGGGTCATGCATAGAGTTCAGTACATAGACTAAAACATCATAGGCGGCACACAGGCTCACGGCGAATGCATCTAACACTACAAGCAAGCCTACATCAGTCCCAAGAGGTACTGTGGAGGTAATCGTAGCCCGACAGCTGGTAGTGAGGCAACGGATAGCCCTCCACATCAGCAGACTGGGGGCCGCGGATACTCAGGTGTAGAGCCCGACGCTCAGGTGGCAGAAGAGGACCATGTGCGGGAGAGTAGCCTCCCACCTCTGGCCAACCGACACCGTAGGGCATCACGGTCCTGGCTGGGTAGATCGCAGTATGCGGTAGCTGTCCAGATCGGACAAAGGGGTGCAGCAGCGTCAGAGCACGGTAAAGGTGCTGACGGGTGGTGTACATCTCGTGGCGAAGAGCTCGGTTAGCTCGATCCAGCCCATCAGCATGCAGAACTAGGTTCTGATGGTAGAAGGGCTCTCGGGTGACAGTGGAGTAGGCAGCAGTATAGTATCCCTCCGCACCAACATAAGATGGGATAGCAATGTGCCTGAAAGGGGAGGTGTCCAACTCCCGATACTCTCCACGAAGACGTGTCAGAGCAGCATAGGCAGCATCGTGGACAGCCATATCGATGGTCACACCAACACCATGAGCGGTGTGCAGCACAGTAGTGGAGTCATACTCCCACGAGTAGAGGTGGACGATGGCACGGTACTGCTCCTGGTTAAAGTCCTGGTACTCCTCGTAGACGGTGTACTCAGGGTGCCAGCGATAACCCAGGTAGGTCATCATCTCAGCTAGCACAGCAGGCGATCCCGAGGCACCAATGGCTATCGTGTGACGCACGACCTGCCTCGTGGGTTCCATCTGAAAGCAAAGACGTTTCAAAGGAGTCAAATGACAGTGTGTGAATTGTTCAAAATACTATTCTAAGAAACAACTATGGCTTATCCAACTTTGGGGTGAATGCGGTCACGGGATCCTAGTGTTAGAGCTAGTAAATTCGTTTAACCCGAGTAGAAGAGAGTTCAGAGTCCTAGAGTAAAGGTCGAAGAGTAAAAGATCCTAGTACCACCCTATGGCGACGTGGGCCCGTAAGACACACAGCCATGTTAGTAAAAGTTTTGTAATGTCTAGACTCGACTTCGGCCAAGGAGTGTGGAAAGGGGGATTCCTACAGGCAGTCGGCTCTGATACCAACTTGTGACGCCCCCGATTTGACCATACACTAATCATGCACGCAAATGTGTACGATCAAGATCAGGGACTCACGGGAAGATATCACAACACAACTCTACAACATAAATAAGTCATACAAGCATCATAATACAAGCCAGGGGCCTCGAGGGCTCGAATACAAGTGCTCGATCACAGACGAGTCAGCGGAAGCAACAATATCTGAGTACAGACATAAGTTAAACAAGTTTGCCTTAAGAAGGCTAGCACAAACTGGGATACAGATCGAACGAGGCGCAGGCCTCCTGCCTGGGATCCTCCTAACTACTCCTGGTCGTCGTCAGCGGGCTGCACGTAGTAGTAGGCACCTCCAGTGTCGTAGGTGTCGTCGTCGATGGTGGCGTCTGGCTCCTGGACTCCAACATCTGGTTGCGACAACCAGATAGAAAGGAAAGGGGGAAAAGAGGGAGAGAAGCAACCGTGAGTACTCATCCAAAGTACTCGCAAGCAAGGAGCTACACTACATATGCACGGGTATATGTGTAAAGGGGCATATCAGTGGACTGAACTGCAGAATGCCAGAATAAAAGGGGGATAGCTAGTCCTGTCGAAGACTACGCTTCTGGCCATCTCCATCTTGCAGCATGTAGAAGAGAGTAGATTGAAGTCCTCCAAGTAGCATCGCATAGCATAATCCTACCCGGCGATCCCCTCCTCGTCGCCCTGTTAGAGAGCGATCACCGAGTTGTATCTGGCACTTGGAAGGGTGTATTTTATTCAGTATCCAGTTCTAGTTGTCATAAGGTCAAGGTACAACTCCGGGTCGTCCTTTTACCGAGGGACACGGCTATTCGAATTGATAAACTTCCCTGCAGGGGTGCACCACATAACCCATCACGCTCGATCCCATTTGGCCGGACACACTTTTCTGGGTCTTGCCCGGCCTCGTAAGATCAACGCGTCGCAGCCCCACCTAGGCTCAACCGAGAGGTAAACACGCCGGTCTAAATCCTATGCGCGCAGGGGTCTGGGCCCATCGCCCATTGCACACCTGCACGTTGCGAGGGCGGCCGGAAGCAGACCTAGCCTAGTGGCGTTCTAGTCCAATCCGGCGCGCGCCGCTCCGTCGCTGACGTCAAAAAGAGCTTCGGCTGATACCACGACGCCGGGATACCCATAACTACTCCCGCGTAGATGGCTAGTGCGTATAGACCAAATGGCCACACTCAGATCAAATACCAAGATCTCGTTAAGCGTGTTAAGTATCCGCGAATGCCGACCAGGGCCAGGCCCACCTCTCACCTAGGCGGTCTCAACCTGCCCTGTCGCTCCGCCACAAAGATCCACTTGCGGGTACTCCTACGAGCCGACCCGACTTTAGTCATCACATGTGTCATGTATATAGTATATAAGTATATACCCGTGATCACCGCCCAGGTGATCACGGCCCGATAGTATAGCATAGCAGACGGACAAGAATGTAGGGCCATTGATGGAAAACTAGCATCCTATACTAAGCATGTAGGATTGCAGGTAAAGGTAACAACAGTAGCAGCAAGTATAGGCTATGCATCAGGATAGGATATCGGAAAGCAGTAGCATGCTACACTCCTCTAATGCAAGCAGTATAGAGAAGAATAGGCGATATCTGGTGATCAAGGGGGGGGCTTGCCTGGTTGCTCTGGCAAGTAGGAGGGGTCGTCAACTCTGTAGTCGAACTGGGCAGCAGCAATGTCGGTCTCGTAGTCTACCGGAGAGAAGAGGGGGAAGAAACAGTAAATACAATGCAAACATAAGCATGACGATGCGTGACATGACAATGAGCAGTGTTAGGTGTGCCCTACCGCGACAGTAGGTGGTACCGGCGAAGGGGGGAACATCCGGGAAAGTATTCCCGCTGTTTCGCGTTTCGAACAGACGGACCGGAGGGGGAAAGTTGCGAGTTCGATAGGTTAGGGAGGTGTGGTGGACGAACGGACTGCGTATCCGGATTCGTCTCGTCTTTCTGAGCAACTTTCATGTACAAAGTATTTCCATCCGAGTTACGGATTAAAAGATATGATTTTCTAAAGATTTTAATAATTTCTGGAATTTAATTAATTATTTAATTTAATTCAAAATTTGGATTTATGACATCAGCATGATGTCATGCTGACGTCAGCAGTCAACGTTGACCGTTGACCTGGTCAACCTGACATGTGGGTCCCACCTGTGAGGGGCTGTTAGCTAATTAACTACTGTTTAGTTAAATTAATAAACTAATTAGGTTAATTTAAACGGGATTAATTAACTTAATTAATTAATTAAATTTATTTATTATTTGTTTTATTATTATTTTTATTTTATTTTATTTATTTATTTATTAATTTTTTATTAATTAATTTATTATTTTATTATTATTATTATTATTTTAATCATTTCATTTTTTTTCTTTTCGTTCTGTGGGCTGGGCCCCATATGTCATAGGGCCACGGGGTTCGGGCCCAGGGGGCAGTGGCTCAGGGGGGGCGAGGCCCACCTGGCAGTGGCCCAGGGGGCCAAAGCGGGGGCGCGGGTGGCCGGTGCGGGCGAAGGGTGCCCGCACGCCCGAGGCGACCAGGGGAGGAGGTGCGGCCGCGGTGGCTGCCGGAGCAGGGCGGCGCGACGAGGCTAGGCGAGCACTGGGGCGGCGCCGGAGGGCACGGGGAGAGACGGTCGACGTCAGGCAGAGCACAGCCGCGCGTGGAGAGGGGGGGCGAGTGGCCGTGGCCGAGCCACTCGGGCACGGCCCCAACGCTCTGTTCGCGGCGGTGGCGGACGGGCGTGGTGCGGGCGCGGGCAGGGCGCGGTGAGCGCGGTCGCGGGCGTGACCAGGGGCGAGCCCAGGCGCGACCAAAGCTTGTTCCAATTTGGCCAAAAAATTTACCGCAGCATGTTGGTGCAATGTCATGACACCATGCCAAGTTTCACGATTTTCAGGCATGTTTTGGATTTACAGGAATTAAAAAACCAAGTTTCTCAATCTTTTCGAACGAGGCACGACGCCCAGATGTTTGAATTTCACTCCCATCTCTTGCATGGGACCTAGAAATTCACCCAAGGACACACATGTGATTTTTCATACTACTTTGGTGCACTGGAGCCTGTGCTTGTAGTTCAAATTTGAAATATGCACATTAAATGTGCAAAAACTCAATTAATATATAAAAAAGGCCAAATGAACCCGGAATAATTCCAAAATTTTGCACGATTCTTCTATTTGGTCTAATCTGCCTGTGTAAAAAAATTAAGGTGGGAGAAGAAAGTGTATGTATGTCGGTTCGCACACTAAGGTGACACGTTCCCTCTCGGAACCACGAGCCTTCTTGAGGGAAGCTCCGGTTTGCAAGAAGCTTACACCAAAGCTTGTCCCAATTCGGCCAAAAAAATTACCGCACCATGTTCGTGCCATGTCATGACACCATGCCAAGTTTCATGATTTTCAGGCGTGTTTTGGATTTACAGGAATTAAAAAACCAAGTTTCTCAATCTTTCCGGCCGAGCCACAACGCCCAGATGTTTGAATTTCATTCCCATTTCTTGCATGGGGCCAAAGACACACATGTGATTTTTCAACCAACTTTGGTGCACTGGAGCATTTGCTTGTAGTTCAAATTTGAATTATGCACATTAAATGCCCAGAAACACAATTAATGTATAAAAAAGGCCAGACGAACCCAGAATAATTCCAAAATTTAGCATGATAATTCTATTTGGTCTAATCTTCCAGTGTAAAAAAATTAAGGCGGGAGAAGGCACTGTACGTATGTCGTTTTGCACACGGAGGTGAGACGTTCGCTCTCGGAACCGAGAGCCTTCTTGAGGGAAGGTCCGGTTTGCAAGAAGCTTACACCAAAGCTTGTCCCAATTCGGCCAAAAAATTTACTCAAACATGTTGGTGCCATGTCATGACACCATGCCAAGTTTCATGATTTTCAGGCATGTTTTGGATTTACACGAATTAAAAAACCAAGTTTCTCAATCTTTCCGGCCGAGCCACGACGCCTAGATGTTTGAATTGCATTCCCATTTCTTGTATGGGACCTATAAATTCACCCAAAGACACACATGTGATTTTTCAACAAACTTTGGTACATTGGAGCATGTGCTTGTAGTTCAAATTTGAATTATGCACATTAAATGCCCATAAACTCAATTAATGCATAAAAATGCCAAATGAACCCGAAATAATTCCAAATTTAAACACGACACTCATGTACTAGTTGCATGTTCATTGTACGTAAATGTTCTAGCAATTCAAACACCATCCTTTCCCTCCGTAACACCATTTTGTCTTTCAAAACATAATGAAAAAATCAGGTATACCACAAACAGCTTACTACAAAGAATCGTGTGGGATGTGATATAAAATATCTTGGCGCACCGTCTTGTCTGGCTTACGCAGAAAGCTTTGTCGTCTACAGTCCATCGCCCCCGCTTGAACCAGACTTGCGCGCCAGTTTCTCGCGGCACTGAGTGAAATTTTTTGCCACCACGGAAATATCTATCTCCCCGCCCCCTCCCTCCTACCAAAAGCCACATTTCCACTATTCCTCCTTGCTTTCCAAGTTCAAACCTTCATGATTGCTTACTGGCAGCTCAGCCTCCTCTCCGGCGACCCTTCTTCTTGCAGCACCGCCTCCTCGCCGGCTACCCTTCTTCTTGCAGCGTTGCCTCCTCGCCAGCGACCCTTCTTCTTGCAGCGCCGCCTCCTCGCCGCCGACCCTTCTTGCTGCGCAGCCTCCTCGCCGCCGACCCTTCTTCTTGTTGCGCGGCCTCATCGATATGGTCAGGTAATCCACACCCCACCCACACCATCCTCCTCCTTTCCCGTCCCACCTGCCCCGACCGACGGAGCGACACCTTCCATCGAAATCACTGCCCCTCCTCCAATTAAGCGCCGCTCACAGCCATTTTGCACGTAATATAACGTGGAGCTTAGTAGCATGCGGCCGCACGCGCGAACAAGGTCGCTATGGCTACCATGCGTGTCGACCGCCAGATCTTGGAGGAGCACCTCGTCTTCGAGGCCACCGTCGACACCGCCACGCGGTTGTCTACTTTAAAATACAGTTCGTGATGATTTCTCGAGGCCACCGCCAGTGCCTTCTTGTGATTTTTCCTCTGTAATGTTAATATGCAATCTGATGTTCAGTTAACAGTTTGGTCCTCTGAAATGTAATGTTCAGTTAACACTTTGGTCCAACAATTGCTACATTTCGTAGAACTGTTCTCAAGCATTCTTTGTTTTGTTTATTGTCTTATCTTCTAGTACATGTTTCTATTCTGCAATGTCGTGCTCAGTTAACTAGTTTGGTTCATTTGGTCTGATCTCCATTTAACTGTTTGGTTCAGTTCTGCAATTTGATTGTCATTTGCTGTGGGTACAATTTTGTATTGTTATGCATGTGACACCAATCGAATTTGGCTGTACTCAATACATATTCTACTGATAGTATGGCAACTCTCAGTTAACCTGATCAAGATCTTCCTTATGTGTGTTGCAGGGAAACAATGGGAGACACTGCGGTTTACCATCGAGGTTTGTTCAAGCAGGGTCCTTTGGCTAATAGCACATTATTGTGCAGTTGCAGGAATCATTCTAATATTTAGGTTTCTTACAATTTGGTCTTGCACATGTAGGTCCTGCTGTCAGAGGCTTAGACCCACTGTTTGACCCATTTTGCACATGGGGAAATGAGATGTCCATGAATATCAGTCAAGTCAAGAAACTCAGAAAGATTGTTAGGATGAAGAAACTTGCGACGAATAACAACAAGATCTTTGTTTGCACAATGAAGAAGACATCAGTCAACTATAGGATGGTACCAAGTCTTACCTTGTTTTTACCCCTTGCGCCATGTCAAAATTTAAAACAGCAATTTATGCATAGCTCTGTTTTCAGTACTTTTCAAAGCAGTTCACCGATGATTACCTCTCAAACCACCTGCATGGTCAAGAGGCGAGGAAGGTATTCATTCAACACCGACGGTACAATATTGAAGTCTTGCTGAAGAGGACGAAGGTTGGGCGGGCAGTTATCCATAGCCACTGGCCTAAAGTTGCAAGGACATTCAACATCACTGAAGGCTCAATATTTGCCTTCTGCTTCTGCAGTTTCCCAGATGAGATTCATCTGTCTATTTACCATGTATGATGCTACTTTAAATAGATTTTTGATGCTGCATGTGAAACTTGGTGCTGTTGTGTAATGGCATAACTGAGTGCCCAAGCTATCTGATGTAATTCGATTATGAAATCCTGGTTGCTTTTATATGGATATGAAATATCTAGCGTGTTTTATAAGAAATATCAGTTTGATTAGTACATGGATTATCAATAATAGGCTAATTACCCTGCTTATTGGGGTTTTCTATTGCAAAGGGTTACTCAGACAGCACCGTGGGTGATGAATTCAAACAACCTGCACGGTTTCTAGAAAGTAGGCGTGTTCGATCAACTAACAATCACACACGGCTTCCGCCAGCGAACTGTTTGCATTAGGCCACCTTGCACAAACGTTTCGACACAAAGAACTGTGTGTGATATACATACCTACGGAAATGTTTTTCTAGGATTCACCGTGTGGGATGTACATACCTACGGAAATGATTTTCTGGGATTCACCATGTGGGATGTACATACACGGAAATGATTTTCTGGGATTCACCGTGTGGGATGTACATACCTACGGAAATGATTGGGTTTCAATGCCGTGCCCGATCGCACACGGCCCCAGCCTGGGTCCCAGGAGGGCCTATCCCCGACAATTTCTAGGTCGTGTGGGAAGGACCCCCCTTTCGCCCACACTCACTTGGCGACGGTTCCAAATGTCATCGCCGAAAGGGGTTAAAAACCGTTTGTTTAGCACGTCGTTGTACCAGTGCCCATTCGTTACATGGGACCTAAACATGCACCCCGAGGAAACATGTACTTTTTCTAGCCATTTTGGACATTGAATGCCTAGAAAACTCAATTAATGAATAAAAAAGGTCAAACGAACCCTGAATAAGTTCAAAGTTCAGCGTGAATCTCCCATTGTTTTGTGTCGCCTGTAGTGGAAAATACGAGGCTAGAAGAGGGAGTGATTATCGTTTGGCCCACAAGGGGACACGTTTCCCTATCGAAACCATGAGGGTTCTTCCGACAGGCTTCGGTTTGTAAGAGGTTTGTAATAAAGCTTGGCCCAAATTGGCAATGTTTTTACCACGACATATATATGCCATGATGTGACACCATGCCACCTTTGATGACTTTCTTGTGAGTTTTGGATTTATGGGGACTTCAAAACCGAGATTCAAAATGTTTGAGGACGAGCCAGGACACCGGTACGGTTGTAATTCGTTCCCATTCCTGGCATGGGACCTAAACATGCACCCAAGGACACATGTATAATTTTTCTAGCAATTTTAGTGAACTGGAGCATGTATTTGTAGTTCAGATTTGAATTATGGACATTAAATGCCTAGAAAACTCAATTAGTGTATAAAAAGGCCAAACAAACCCTGAATAAGTTTAAATTTCAGCACGGATATCATGTCCTTCCATGTTGCCCGTGGAAGAAAATACAAGGCAAAAAGAGGCAGTTATTACGTTTCGCCCACAAGGGGAACACGTTTCCTTATCGGAACCATGAGGCTTCTTTAAGAGAAGCTCCGGTTTTTGTAGGAGGTTTGTAATAAAGCTTGGCCCAAATTGGACAATGTTTTTACCATGACATATATGTGCAGTGATGTGACACCATGCCACCTTTGATGACTTTCTCATGAGTTTAGGATTTACAGGGATTTAAAAACCGAGATTCCAAATGTTTGAGGATGAGCCAGGACGCGGGTACGGTTGTAATTCGTTCCCATTCCTGGCATGGGACCAAAACTGAAGGAAATATGCCCTAGAGGAAATAATAAAGTTGTTATTTATATGTCCTTATATCATGATAAAATATTTATTATTCATGCTAGAATTGTATTAACCGGAAACTTAGTACATGTGTGAATACATAGACAAAACAGAGTGCCCCTAGTATGCCTCTACTTGACTAGCTCGTTAATCAAAGATGGTTAAGTTTCCTGACCATAGACATGTGTTGTTATTTTATGAATGGGATCACATCACTAGAGAATGATCTGATGGACAAGACCCATTCGTTAGCTTAGCACTATGATCGTTTCGTTTATTGCTATTGCTTTCTTCATGACTTATACATGTTCCCATGACTATGAGATAATGCAACTCCTGAATACTGGAGGAACACTTAGCGTGCTATCAAACGTCACAACATAACTGGGTGATTATAAAGATGCTCTGCAGGTATCTCAGATGGTGTTTGTTGAGTTGGCATAGATCAAGATTAGGATTTGTCACTCCGATTGTCGGAGAGGTATCTCTGGGCCCTCTCGGTAATGCCCATCACTATAAGCCTTGCAAGCAATGTGACTAATGACTTAGTTGTAGGATGATGCATTATGGAACGAGTAAAGAGACTTGCCGGTAACGAGATTGAACTACGTATTGAGATACCGACGATCGAATCTCGGGCAAGTAACATAACAATGACAAAGGGAACAAAGTATGTTGTTATGCGGTTTGACCGATAAAGATCTTCGTAGAATATGTAGGAACCAATATGAGCATCCAGGTTTCGCTATTGGTTATTTACCGGAGATGACTCTCGGTCATCTACATAGTTCTCGAACCCGTAAGGTCTGCACCGTTAACGTTTGGTGACGATCGGTATTATGAGTTTATGTGATTTGATGTACAGAAGGTTTTTCGGACTCCCGGATGAGATCACGGACATGACAAGGAGTCTCGAAGTGGTCGAGACGTAAAGATCGATATATTGGAAGGCTATATTCGGACATCGGAAAGGTTCCGAGTGATTCGGGTATTTTTCGGAGTACCGGAGAGTTAAAGGGAATTCCCCGGGGGGGTCAATGGGCCTTCATGGGCCTTAGTGGAAATAAAGGGTAGCAAGGAAGTGTGGGGTGCGCCCCCTAGGCCCAAACTAAATTGGTTTAGGGCTTGGGGGGCCGGCCCCCTCTTTCCTTCTCCCCTCCTCCTCTTTCCTTCCCCTCGTAGTTGGACTAGGAAAGGGGGAACCTAATCCTAGTAGGAGTAGGATTCCCCCCTTGGGGCGCACCCTATGAGGCCGCCGGCCCCCTCCCCTTGATCCTTTATATACATGGCCAGAGGGCGGCAAGGAAGTGTGCGGTGCCCCCCTCCACCATAATCCACCTCGGTCATACCGTTGCAGTGCTTAGGCGAAGCCCTGCGCCGGTAATTTCATCATCACCGTCATCACGCTGTCGTGCTGACGAAGCTCTCCCTCGACACTTAGCTGGATTGAGAGTTCGTGGGACGTCACCGAGCTGAACGTGTGCAGATCGCGGAGGTGCCGTAGGTTCGGTACTAGGATCTTTCGGATCGCGAAGACGTACAACTACATCAACCGCGTTGTCATAACGCTTCCGCTTTCGGTCTACGAGGGTACGTAGAAAACACTCTCCCCTCTCGTTGCTATGCATCACCTAGATGGATCTTGTGTGTGCGTAGGAATTTTTTTGAAATTACTGCGTTCCCCAACAGTGGCATCCGAGCCAGGTCTATGCGTAGATGTTATATGCACAAGTAGAACACAAAGAGTTGTGGGCGATAATAGTTATACTGTTTACCAGCATGTCATACTTTGATTCCGCGGTATTGTTGTATGAAGCTGCCCAGACCGAGATTACGCGTATGCTTACGTGAGACTGGTTCTACCGACGTGCTTCGCACATAGGTGGCTGGCGGGTGTCAGTTTCTCCAACTTTAGTTGAATGGAGTGTGGCTACGTCTAACTTGTTTTTGCGGATCTTGTTGTGATGTGATATGGTCAAGACATGATGAGATATAAGTTGTTGTATGATATGATCATGTTTTGTTGAAGTTATCGACAACTGGCAGAAGCCTTATGGTTGTCTCTTTATTGCATAAGATGCAAGCGCCAAATAATTGCTTTACTTTATCGCTATGAGATAGCAATAGTTGCAAGAGAAATAGTTGGCGAGACGACCATGTGACGACACGTTGATAGAGATCAAGAAGATGGAGATCATGGTGTCATGCCGGTGACAATATAGATCATGACGGTACTTTGGAGATGGAGATCAAAGGCGCAAGATGATCATGGCCATATCATGTCACATATTTTGATTGCATGTGATGTTTATCCTTTATGCATCTTATTTTGCTTAGTTCGGCGGTAGCATTATAAGATGATCTCTCACTAAATTTCAAGGTATAAGTGTTCTCCCTGAGTATGAACCGTTGCGACAGTTCGTCGTGCCGAGACACCACATGATGATCGGGTATGATAAGCTCTACGTTCACATACAACGGGTGCAAGCCAATTTTGCACACGCGGAATACTCGGGTAAAACTTGACGAGCCAAGCATATGCAGATATGGCCTCGGAACACTAGAGACCAAAAGGTCGAGCGTGAATCATATAGTAGATATGATCAACATAGTGATGTTCACCATTGAAAACTACTCCATCTCACGTGATGATCGGACATGGTTTAGTTGATATGGGATCATTTAATGACTACAGGGATGTCTATCTAAGTGGGAGTTCTTAAGTAATATGATTAATTGAACTTTAATTTATCATGAACTTAGTCCTGGTAGTATTAGCATATCTATGTTGTAGATCAATAGCTCGCGATGTAGCTCCCCATTTATTTTTCATATATTCCTAGAGAAATATAAGTTGAAAGATGGTAGTAGCAATGATACGGACTTGTTCCGTGATCTGAGGATTTTCCCCATTGCTGCACAGAAAAATTATGTCCTTGATGCACCGCTAGGTGACAGAACTATTGCAGAAGCAGATGCAGACATTATAAATTTTTTGACAAGCTCGGTGTGATGACTACTTGATAGTTTAGTGCACCATGCTTTACGGATTAGAACCGGGACTTCAAAAATGTTTTGAACGCCACGGAGCATATAAGATGTTCCAAGAGTTGAAATTGGTATTTCATACTCATGCCCATGTCAAGAGTTATGAGACCTCTGATAGTACTTTGCCTACAAGATGGACGAGAATAGCTCAACCAGTGAGCATGTGCTCAGATTGTCTGAGTACTACTATCGCTTGAATCAAGTGGGAGTTAATCTTCCAGATAAAATAGTGATTGACAGAGTTCTCTAGTCACTATCACCAAGTTAATAGAACTTCATGATGAACTATAATATGCAAGGGATAACTAAAACGATTCCCGAGCTTTTCGTGATGCTGAAATCGACGAAGGTAGAAATCAATAAAAGCATCAAATGTTCATGGTTGACAAGAACACTAGTTTCAAGTAAAAGGGCAAGGGAAAGAAATTGAACTTCAAGAAGAATGGCAAGCAAGTTCCCACTCCCATGAAGAAGCCCAAAGCTAGACCCAAGCCTGAAATTGAGTGCTTCTACTTCAAAGGAAATGGTCACTGGAAGTGGAACTGCCCCAAATACTTGGCGGATAAGAAGGATGGCAAAGTGAACAAAAGTCTATATGATATACATGTTATTGATGTGTACTTTACTAGTGTTCATAGTAGCCCCTGCGTATTTGATACTGGTTCAGTTGCTATGATTAGTAACTCGAAACAGGAGTTACAGAATGAACAAAGACTAGTTGAGGGCAAGGTGACGATGTGTGTTGGAAGAGATTCCAAGGTTGATAAGATCACCATCGCACACTCCCTTTACCTTTGGGATTAGTGTTGAACCTAAAATAAATTTTATTTGGTGTTTGCGTTGAGCATAATATGATTGGATCATGTTTATTGCAATAAGGTTATTCATTTAAGTCAAAGAATAATTGTTATTCTGTTTACATGAATAAAACCTTCTGTGGTCATACACCCAAGGTGAATGGTTTATTGAATCTCGATCGTAGTGATACACATATTCATAATATAGATGCCAAAAGATGCAAAGTTGATAATGATAGTGCAACTTATTTGTGGCACTACCATTTAGGTCATATTGGTGTAAAGCGCATGAAGAAACTCCATGTTGATTGATTTTTGGAATCACTTGATGCTTGCGAACCATGCCTCATGGGCAAGATGACTAAGACTCTGTTCTCCGGAACAATTGAGCGAGCAACTGACTTATTGGGAATAATGCATACTACTGTATGCGGTCCGATGAGTGTTGAGGCTCGCAGCGGGTATCGTTATTTTCTGACCTACTCGGAAGATTTGACCAGATATGGGTATATCTACTTAATGAAACACAAGTTTGAAACATTTGAAAAGTTCAAAGAATTTCAGAATGAAGTGGAGAATCATCGTAACAAGAAAATAAAGTTTCTACGATCTGATCACAGAGGCGAGTATTTGAGTTACGAGTTTGGCCTTCATTTAAAACAATGTGAAATAGTTTCACAACTCACGCCACCTGGAACACCACAGTGTAATGGTATGTCCAAAGGCCATAACCGTACTTTATTGGATATAGTGCAATCTATGATGTCTCTTACCGATTTACCTCTATCGTTTTGGGGTTATGCATTAGAGACAGCTACATTCATGTTAAATAGGGCACCGTCTAAATCCGTTGAGACGACGCCGTATGAACTATGTTTTGGCAAGAAACCTAAGCTGTCGTTTCTTAAAGTTTGGGGTTGCGATGCTTATGTGAAAAAGTTTCAACCTGATAAGCTCGAACCCAAATCGGAGAAGTGTGTTTTCACAAGATACCCAAAAGAAAATGTTGGGTACACCTTCTATCACAGATCCGAAGGCAAGATCTTTGTTGCTAAGAATGGATCCTTTCTAGAGAAGAAGTTTCTCTCGAAAGAAGTGAGTGGGAGGAAACTAGAACTTGATGAGGTAATTGTACCTGCTCCCAAATTGGAAAGTAGTTCATCACAGAAATCAGTTCCAGTGATGCCTACACCAATTAGTGAGGAAGTTAATGATGATGATCATAAAACTTCAGGTCAAGTTACTACCGAACCTCGTAGGTCAACCAGAGTACGTTCCGCACAAGAGTGGTATGGTAATCCTGTTCTGTAAATCATGTTACTAGACCATGGCGAACCTACGAACTATGAGGAAGCGATGATGATCCCAGATTCCATGAAATGGCTTAAGGCCATAAAATCTGAGATAGGATCCATGTAAGAGAACAAAGTATGGACTTTGGTTGACTTGCCCGATGATCGACAAGCCATAGAGAATAAAGGGATCTTCAAGAGGAAGACGGACGCTGATGGTAGTGTTACTATCTACAAAGCTCGACTTGTCGCGAAAGGTTTTCGACAAGTTCAAGGTGTTGACTACGGTGATATTTTCTCACTCATAGCGATGCTTAAGTCAGTCCAAATCAAGTTAGCAATTGCCAGATTTTATGAAATCTGGAAAATAGATAACAAAACTACACTCCTTAATGGTTTTATTAAAGAAGAGTTGTATATGATGCAACCAGAAGGGTTTGTCAATCCTAAAGGTCCTAACAAAATGTGCAAGCTCTAGCGATCCATCTATGGAATGTTGCAAGCATCTCGGAGTAGGAATATACGCTTTGATGAGTTGATCACAGCATATAGTTTTATACAGACTTGCAGTGAAGCCTGTATTTACAAGAAAGTGAGTGGGAGCACTAGAGCCTTTCTGATAAGTATATGTGAATGACATATTGTTGATCGGAAATGATGTAAAATTTTCTGGAAAGCATAAAGGAATGTTTGAAAGGAGTTTTTCAAAGAAAGACCTCGGTGAAGCTGCTTACATATTGAGCGTCAAGATCTATAGAGATAGATCAAGACGCTTGATAAGTTTTTTCAATGAGTACATACTTGACAAGTTTTTGAAGTAGTTCAAAATGGAATTGTCCAAGAAGGAGTTCTTTCGTGTGTTACAAGTTGTGAATTTTAGTAAGACTCAGAGCCCGACCACGACAGAATATAGAGAGAGAATGAAAGTCATTCCCTATGCCTCAGCCATAGGTTCTATAAAGTATGCCATGCTGTGTACCAGACCTATTATATACCCTGCCATGAGTTTGGCAAGGGAGCACAATAGTGATCTAGGAGTAGATCACTGGATATTGGTCAAAATTATCCTTAGACGGCTAAGGAAATATTTCTCGGTTATGGAGGTGATAAAGAGTTCGTCGTAAAGAGTTACGTCGATGCAAGCTTTGCCACCGATCTGGATGACTCTGAGTCTCGATCTGGATACATATTGAAAGTGGGAGCATTTAGCTAGAGTATCTCCGTGCAGAGCATTGTATACATAGAAATTTGCAAAATACATACGGATCTGAATGTGGCAGACCCATTGACTAAACCTCTCTCACAAGCAAAACATGATCACACCTTAGTACTCTTTGGGTGTTAATCACATGGCGATGTGAACTAGATTATTGACTCTGGTAAAACCTTTGGGTATTGGTCACATGGCGATGTGAACCATAGTGTTAAATCACATGGCGATGTGAGCAATTGCTATTAAATCACAAGGCGATGTGAACTAGATTATTGACTCTAGTGCAAGTGGGGGATCGAAGGAAATATGCCCTAGAGGCAATAATAAAGTTGTTATTTATATTTCCTTATATCATGATAAAATGTTTATTATTCATGCTAGAATTGTATTAACCGGAAACTTAGTACATGTGTGAATACATAGACAAAACAGAGTGTCCCTAGTATGCCTCTACTTGACTAGCTTGTTAATAAAAGATGGTTAAGTTTCCTGACCATAGACATGTGTTGTCATATGATGAATGGGATCACATCATTAGAGAATGATCTGATGGACAAGACCTATCCGTTAGCTTAGCATTATGATAGTTTAGTTTATTGCTACTGCTTTCTTCATGACTTATACATGTTCCTATGACTATGAGATTATGCAACTCCTGAATACCTGAAGAACACTTAGTGTTCTATCAAACATCAAAACGTAACTGGGTGCTTATAAGGATGCTCTACGGGTGTCTCCGATCGTGTTTGTTGAGTTCGCATAGATCAAGATTAGGATTTGTCACTCTGATTGTCAGAGAGGTATCTCTGGGCCCTCTCGGTAATGCATATCACTATAAGCCTTGCAAGCAATGTGACTAGTGAGTTAGTTGCGGGATGATGCATTACGGAACGAGAAAAGAGACTTGCCGGTAATGAGATTGAACTAGGTATTGAGATACCGACGATCGAATCTCGGGCAAGTAATATACCGAAGACAAAGGGAACAAAGTATGTTGTTATGCGGTTTGACCGGTAAAGATCTTCGTAGAATATGCAGGAACCAATATGAGCATCCAGGTTCCGCTATTGGTTATTGACCGGAGATGAATCTCAGTCATGTCTACATAGTTCTCGAACCCGTAGGGTCCGCACGCTTAACGTTTGGTGACGATCGGTATTATGAGTTTATGTGATTTGATGTACCGAAGGTTGTTCGGAGTCCCAGATGAGATCACGGACATGACGAGGAGCCTCAAAATGGCCAAGACGTAAAGATCGATATATTGGAAGGCTATATTCGGATAGCGGAAAGGTTCCGAGTGATTCGGGTATTTTTCGGAGTACCGGAGAGCTACGGGAATTCGCCGCGGGGGTCAATGGGCCTTCATGGGCCTTAGTGGAAATAGAGGGCAGCAAGGAAGTGTGGGGTGTGCCCCCCTCGGCCCAAACCGAATTGGTTTAGGGGTTTGGGGGCCGGCCCCCTCTTTCCTTCTCCCCTCCTCCTCTTTCCTTCCCCTTGTAGTTGGACTAGGAAAGGGGGAACCTACTCCTAGTACGAGTAGGATTCCCCACTTGGGGCGCACCCTATGAGGCCACCGGCCACCTCCCCTTGCTCATTTATATACGTGGCAAGGGGGCACCCCAAACACACATGAGTTGACATTTTCTTGGTGCCCCCCTCCACCATAATCTACCTCGGTCATACCGTTAAAGTGCTTAGGCGAAGCCCTGCGCCGGTAATTTCATCATCAACGTCATCACGCCGTCGTGCTGACGAAGCTCTCCCTCGACACTCTACTATATCGAGAGTTCATGGGACGTCACCGAGCTGAACGTGTGCAGATCGCGGAGGTGCCATACTTTCGGTACTGGGATCGGTCGGATCGTGAAGACGTACGACTACATCAACCGTGTTGTCATAACGCTTCCGCTTTTGGTCTACGAGGGTACGTAGACAACACTATCCCCTCTCTTTGCTATGCATCACCTAGATGGATCTTGCGTGTGCGTTGGAAATTTTCTGAAATTACTGCGTTCCCCAACATAAACATGCACCCAACGACACATGTATAAATTTTCTAGCCATTTTGGTGAACTGGAGCATGTATTTGATGTTCAGATTTGAATTATCGACACTAAATGCCTAGGAAACTCAATTAGTGTATAAAAAGGCCAAACGAACCCTGAATAAGTTTAAATTTCAGCATGGATATCTTGTTGTTCCATGTTGCCCGTGGAAGAAAATACAAGGCGAAAAGAGGCAGTGATTACGGTTCGCCCACAAGGGGGACACGTTTCCCTATCGGAACCACGAGGCTTCTTTGAGAGAAGCTCCGATTTGTAAGAGGCTTGTAATAAACCTTGCGCCACAATGGACGAAAAAATTCCTCGACATATAAGTGCCATGTCGTGATACCATGCGAGGTTTCACGATTTTCGGCTTAGTTTTGGATTTACTGGGATTTAAAAACCGAGATACTTGTCACAAAATGTTTTCAAATAACACACGGTTCACTCACGAAAGCCGATATTCAATGAAAACTTCGTGGAAACCATACTTTAAAGTTTCATAAAAATCTGAAAAAACGTGGGATGTTAAGAAGGTGATGTTTTATTGCGACACAAAATTTCAAGTTGAAAAAACATTACGAGATGTGAGCTATGAAATAGACAAATTCAGCCTTGAATAGTGACATTACTAATTCAACACTGAGTTTGTCTCTTTCATAGCTCACATCTCGTAATGTGTTTCAACTTGAAATTTTGTGTGGCAATAAAACATCATCCTCTTAACATCCTGTATTTTTTCAAAAAAATTGAAACTTGAAAACATCTTTTTCTCGCGGTCTTGACCAGTTTCCACCGAATGTTGATTTCCGTATGATATTCTCCCCCCCCCTGATGCGTGCGCGATCTGAGTCGTGCATTCTAATTGGCCAGAACCCAAACCCCATGGATCGTACGTGTGCACCGTTGGATGCTCCCAGATCGAACGGCAACCCTGAGCCCTTTCGAAAGCACATGCAGTAGATGGGTAAGCACTGTGCGCATGCGTCGTGCTAGCTCACGCTTCCTTCTCTACTAGGTTTTCTAAACAGGCTACCATTTCTTGCCACTCCTCTCATTGGTTTCCCGCCTCTTCTCCCATCGTTTTCCTGCTACCAGTGTATGTGCTCATTGAAGGCTAGCGGCGACACACCGGCCATGTAAAATATCCCACATAGTTTCAAAAAGCACAAATGTGTGTGATAGGAGGGAGTAGGACCCATAGGGTGACCAGCATGAAACGCCTTAATGGCAAGGAGGCAATTCTTATCAGCACGGGCCGGCTTCCCATCCGCTAGCCTAGTCGAACAGAACGCAGAAGTTAACCGTGCTCGGGCTAGAGTAGTCCAAGGATGGGTGACCCGGTGGGAAGTTGCATATCTCAATCTTCATTTAAATGCCATGACACGGTCATTATAGAGATATATTATATCTCTATAGTGACCTATCATGGCAATTATATAAACCTTGGGATCCTTGTTTTGCTAATTTGTAGACTATGTTTTATGGGTTATTTTTTGCTCTAAAAAATTAAAGAATGATTGGCTGGACCTGTCATGGCGATTCTATAAACCTACTATGTTTTTATGGGTTATTTTTTCCTCTAAAAATTTAAAGAATGATTGACTTGACCTGTCATGGCGATTATATAAACCTTTTTCAGGTTGCATGCAGGGTATAGGGGGCAGGGTGTTCTTCTCGAGCATGTCTCCCTTGTGCGTCTTATAGATGCAGCACATATCTATGCGCTCCCCGAGGTTCTAGAAATATGGAAGATATGAAATATGATGATGTTTCATTGCCACACAAAATTCAATGATTGATAATAAGGAAAAGTGACAATTCATTTAGAAAAAATGTTCGAGGAATTAAGATATGGAAGATTCTAGAGAACGAAGGAGAAGTGCTTGTGTTTTGAGGTTTGTGCGTTATGCTTAAGTTCAACCATGGACTCTTCTAGATTGTACATGTGGCAGAATCTGGTGGAATGTAGATGATATCCAACGGCCAGTAGTGCTCGGATTTGCCATCTCGGTACCGTCGGATTGGCTTCATCCAATGACCAACTTTCAAAGGTATTCACACACTATATAGGTGTATAGATATATATAGATGTGTCCCATTCTAGATCAAATAAAGTTTCAGCGCATGTGTAGGATGACCCCCCCCCACACCCCACCCCGCGCGGCCTCAATGTTGGGAAATTGACATCGTACGTATTGAACCAGGCTTGGAGTCGGGTACGGTGTTCTGTTTGTATCGTAGTTGGTGGCCCATCGAAGTTGTGCATTTGGGATTTAAACACATCACACACCACTGTACCCATACATATTTTCGGACCGCAGTGTACGTATATGGGGACTTCTGATCGACCACGTCTCCCTTGTGCGGTTTTTTGTGATGACACGCATATCTGTGGGCTCCCCGAGTGTATATATATCATCCCTTTGACCGATAATGATGGGTATGTGTTGGCCATGAATGGATTCCTCCTAGTTCGTGTTAGGGCCGGTCACCGTCACATGTCGCTCAACCAAAGCTCGAGCTCATGCGTTGTCAGGATTCCCTCCCACATACTCGGATTGTTGGGTTCGACCTACATCAAACCTTGCGTATCTCGTCCTTAACTACCTTGCCTTCATGGTTATTGTCCATATCGATAGGTAGGCACCACATCTAATTGTACATTATTCTATATTGAAAACACACATCACCCCTTCCCAACGTACATCATTTTGGGCCGCATGCAAGAGGTGCTGGTTTTGTGGTCCCTCTCGTGCGATTTTTATGATGGTTCAATCTATTGGCCCAAGCGGTTTATCGACAACAAAAACTGTCGTATGACCAAAGTATCAATCATTACGTGCATCCGCCCCACTGACACAAAGTGAGAGGTGGTGGGCCAAGCATCCTAGCTAGGTACGACATTATATTCCTACATATAGTATCGCACACGAGAGCTCGGAGTAAACCGTGCCCAATGTAAAATACAATCCCAGTCGTAACTTTTTCAGGAAACGTGTGGGATCCCAAACAAAAAGCACACGTCACTCTTGCCACAACCATTGGTGATACACAACAAATCACAAACAGTATGCAGCACTTGTGTGTGTGCGAAGGGGCTCCTGAACGTGCGCGACGGAGTCTTGCATGGCAGGCGGGTTCCGTAGAAAACTCGTGTGTGATGGGCCATGTGCCTTACATACTGTTTCCCAAACGGTTCATTACGACACACCGTTTGGTTTCACTACATCATTAGAAACGCTTAATCACCGATCCCGCACGTGCGAAAGAATTTAGTGTGTGCTGCATCGCACACGATTACATTTTGCAAGGCCTCTGGATCATGGCTCCATATCGACGACGGTTTTTGGGTCCTGTGGGAAGGACCCCCTATCACCCAAACTCACTTGGCAACGATTCCAAATGCTGTCGCAGAAAGGGGTTAAAAACCGTGTGTATAACACCGACGCGTACCAGTGATGAGCATTGCCACCTTTGCGTTCTAGATCTTAGTGTCCTCAAGTGTGCGGTGTTTGGTGATAAGCATTATAACTTGGGGGCCTTTATTGCGAGGAGGTTACATATTAATGCTAAAGATGGAGACTTATTTGGTGGGATTTATGCAACTCGTTTAGCTAATTATCTGGGTGTACCCAGAAGAGGGAATGATATTGAGTTACCACCTGCTTTTCTAGATTACAGTGCTATGGTACGCTACCAATTTCTTGAGAGGAACGAACAGTCCCTCCAGTACTGACTAATCTTTGACAGATGGCGTGCCATCCATTACCCTTCCTGCTCCTGCCTTCTTTAACTTTCAGGTAAATCGGAGATATTTTATAACTAGAGAGAAGGCGAACGAGTATGAGAGAGTAGCGGAGGCCGCTCGCCTCCAAGAAGCAGCTCGCCAAGCGGTCGCTGCCGCAGCACAGTACAACCCCAACTATGATTTTAGATATAATCCGGGCCAGTCGTGGCCCTAGACCAACTTAGGTCAAAAGCCCAAGTTTGGGGGGGTACGTATTTCTCACCGACATTACATTCATGTTCACACACTCATTTCAGTTGTCGGTCTTCATACTTTTTCATTGTATGTCCATGTTAGTTTATTTTATTTTTCCCACTTTCTTCTTGTGTGTTTGAAAAACTTTGAGAAAAACAAAAAACAAAAAAATTAGTTCTAGTTTAGTTTACTTTCCATGTTCATTTAGTAGTACTATTAAAATGAAACCCAAAAAGATTTTTCGTTCTTCTTTTGCTTGTTGGGAGCTTTCCCGTGTAAATAGTTTTTCTTGTTCTTGTTTTACTTTCTTCACAAAAACAAAAAATCCAAAAAACATTTTAGTGTGTTTGTTTTAAATTCTTTTCTTTTCTTTGGGGTCGAGAGGAGAAGACCACGATGAAAATTTTGAGTGGCTCTCATATGCATTATTGTTAATCTAAGAAATAGCCCATATTACTTTGTCTTCTCCTTTGAATAAATGTTTGCAGATTCCAACTTCGTCCAATGCACGGGCACTATTATTATCCACACCGTTCGGTCATGCAAGTGAAAGGCAATAATGACGATATATGATGAAATGATTGAGATGAGGAAAAGATAGTATGAACTCGACCTATCTTGTTTTTGTAAATATGATTAGTTCATCGTTCCTGATTTAGCCCATTATGAATGAAACATGTTTGCAATGAAAAATACAGATTATAGTTACTCATGCCCTGCTTAATTAGCTAGGAGTTTATAATGGTTTACCTTGTGTGCCAACATGCTTTTAAAATGGTTGTGATGCAATATGATTGGATGGTATCCTCCTTTAAATGATTCGAGTGGCTTGACTTGGCACATGTTCACGCATGTATTTGAAACAAAATCAACATAGCCTCCATGATATTTATGTTCATGGTGATTTATATCCTATTCATGCTTGCACTCAATGTTGGTTAATCTCAATGCATGTTTATGACTATTGTCGCTCTCTAGTTGGTCGCTCCCCAGTCTTTTCTAGTCTTCACTTATACTAAGCGGGAATACTGCTTGTGCATCCACTTCCATAAACCCAAAGTTGTTCCATATGAGTCCACCATATCTACCTACATGCAGTATTTACCTGCCGTTCCAAGTAAATTTGCATGTGCCAAACTCTAAACCTTCAAATGATAATCTGCTTTGTATGCCCGAATCGCTCATGTGGCGACTGAGGGATGTCAGTATCTTCCTTGCTAGGTGGGTTATTCTCATGATGAGTGGACTCCGCTCATCATTCATGAGAAAATGGTTGGTAACCGGGATGCCCGGTCCCATGCTCAAATCAATTCAATATATAATTGCAAACAAAACTCGCCTGGAACTGTTGTTAGTTGGACCGTACCCGTTGTTTCAAACCAGCCGTGGAATGTGCTTGTTGGTGGTGAGGGAGTATAAACTTTACCATTCTGTTTGGGAACCGCCTATAATGTATCTAGTATGGAAGATACCGAGATCTCTTGGTTGTTATGTTGACAATGAAAGCATACTGCTCAAAATATTATTCATCTCTGTTTTAAAAACTCGAGCTCTGGCACCTCTACGAACTCTGTGGTACGTGCAAAGAAATCAACCTCCCCAGTCTACCTACTCGCCAATCTCATGGCCTAGCTCGATGGACAGGAAGGAAATGGGACACATAAGTTCACCCAGGTTCGGGCCACCTTGCGGGGTAAAACCCTACTCCTGCTTTGTGGTGGATTGGCCTCGAGGAGCTGAGGATGAACTAATACAGTGGGAGAACAACCTCAGGAGGAGGTGTGTTCTTGTGCTGGACTGAGCTGGTGGGTGTAAGGATGGAATGGGTCCGATCCCTCTCCACGGTGGTGGTGCTGCTCTACTTATATTGCCCTTGGTCCTCTTCCCAAACGGAGGCGGGAAGGGATCCCACAATGGCCAAATTTGAAGGGAGACAACTAGTACATCTTATCCTGACAAAAGCTAGTCTTCGCCTGCAAAGTCTCTGGTTGTGACGCCGTGGTGGGCTCGGCGATGACCTCCATCCTGCCGTCCTGGCGGTCTTGGTCTTGTTGTATGGGAATGGAAAACTTTGGTTGATTCCTCGCGACTCCGTGCCCACACTTGCCTCTTTAGCACCAAAGAGGAAACTGTTGCACTGCGCCCGCTGGCGCCCGCCTCCCCTTGGTCGTCACGGCTCACGTCATTTGAACCTCGCGAGGCGAGGCTTGCATAGAAATCTCAGCTCCTCAGGAGCCAGCCTGAGGAGGCTGCTCCTTCTAGAGGTCTTGGTGTCGTCCGCATCGTGAGGCTTGGCTCCTCGCGAGGGTCTTCAGTTGTCGATGCTGGAGAGGGGCCATACTAGACCGTCGATGGAGCCACGACGTGGGCTGCAGGCAGGCAAGCCTGTGTACCGCCGTTCCCAAAACGCCGACAGTAGCCCCCAGGCCCAAGTTTCGCTCAAACTTGGCTTCGAGGCGAAGCCAAACGGCAAGTGCAAAGCGCCGCGGGCCCTAACCGCTTGCGGCCTCGGTTGACGCGTGGCTCTTGATGGGACATGGGAATCTCTGCTTCCCCACGCTTCCTCGGCAACTGTTCGACTTGACAAGAGCCTAATACATGCAGAGAAAGATCATCATTGTGTGGGATCATGGAGGCCGGCGGTTGGCCTCCCTCCGGCTATAAATGAGGGGAGGGGTGGAGCCCCCCTCGCTCATCTCCATCTTCTCGCTGCTCGCTCCTTCTTCTTCTTCTTTGTCTCGCCATCTTGCTGTAGCATCCATGGTGCCAACGAGAAGGTTCTCCGCGGCCAAAAAGGGGAAAGCCCCCAAGGAGGGGCCAGGTTCTCCGCCGCCCGAAATAGGCCATGGTCGCCCCTGCAAACATGCCGCGACCCCGGGGGTGACTCCTTCGAGGGCGGGCGTTACCTTGGGCAGCCACGGTGGTGCCTCCTCTCGTGGTGAGAGCCGCCGAGGACGGGGCAGCCCTAGCGATGAGGGGAGGCGTGCCATGGTCGCCCGACCTCCTGGGCCGCGCTTCCACTCCACGGACGCGTTCTTGGAGTTTGTCGTGTGTTCATAGAGGCCTGCTGGCACCTGGCTCCAGCTCCCGCGCTTCTTTGCGGGGTGAGCTGCCGCCCACAGGCTGACGGCTGCTGCAGCAGGGCCTCCTAGGCTGGGGTCGAGGTCACCGCCGCATGCAACGTGTCCTTGAGCCGCAGTTGGCAGGCATTTGCCCGCGCGCGGGGTCTGAGCGGGAGGTGCACACTCCACTTCAGGTACAACGGCCTGGCGACTCTTTATGTGAGGGTGTTCAGGGAAGACGGCCGCCGCACGGGGTGCTCCCCGGAAGACGGCGGCGACCACGACGAACTTGCCCTTGGCGACGGCCGCGACGACGACGAGGATGAGCTTGCCCTTGGCGACGGCCACTCCAACCCTAGCAACGGTGGCTCCTCCTCCGGCAAGAGCACTAGCAGCGGCGGCTATGACCAACCACCCGCCCCACCGGGCTCGGATCAGGGAAGGCGACGAGCCGTCTCGCCGCCGTGCTCCCGTGAAGCGGGAGGAAGACTTGGACTGAGCTCGGGCTCGGGCACCGCTTGAGCCTGGCCTTGGGAGCTGCCGCAACCATGCAGCCCGCTTTTGTTTAACCTTTCCTTTCTCCTGCATTTGAAAAAAGTAGAGGGCCCCGCTGGGGTGTGTAATGAACCATGGAACTTATGCCACTATGCTATGTTTATTATTTTGATATTGTGCCGTGATACCCATGTTCCGAGCAGGTGTGGTTAGGGTAACTTAGCTCGATATGCTTGCAGTAGTTTCACACCTCGCGAGGGCACGTCTTTCCAGCAACATCTGGTGAAGTTTCCTTCCTGATGACTCGGGAGCCGTCGGGCCTCAGGAGACATTATACAACGACATAGTTATTAGAAAGCTTGACGGGGTGTCTCGTCCTTCCTCGCGCGAGCCGCCGAGCATGGGTTGGTTGTGGTTACTACACCGTGTTGCACTGCCCGGAGGCACGGACTTAAGAGGGTGCGCACGCCCATGAGCTCATTTGAGAGCGTCTCACGAGGACTAAGGACGCCGAAGCTCTGGGGGAACGAGGCTTCGCCGAGGTGTGTTTGCGGTGTGGGCGAGCCCAAGCGTGCACACCGGCCTAGCCCCCGCATGTGGGACGTGTGAGGAGGAGCGACGGGCAACTGCCGCTCTTCCTGGGACAAGACTGGAGAGACGAGCGAAGAAAGAGGAGAAAAATTCCAACTCTGGCGAATGAAAAACATGAAAACTCCAAATTTCATTTAAGAAGTTGCAAGCCATCTACCGAAAGCAAGCAAAAGAACAGCCATGTCCGACACCTAGAGTAGTCTTCTCACCAGCACGGAGCTAAGTGATGCCACCAGGACATGAGTGAGAGCCCCCATGAGGCCCGCAGGTGGCACTCAGGAGACTCCTGGGTGTGTACAGCCCCAACTGATTATTTCATGAGAGTGTCACGAGCGGAGACCTTCACAGGCACGGGGCCTTGTTTCATGGGTAGAACTTCCGAAGGTGCTGGATGTTCCAGGCGTTCTAGATGGGGATCCCGTCTTGTGTCCACTGGCGCGCGACGCTAGGCCTGGAGACACGGGCGATCACTACCGTAGGATGCTGCTAACACGACACTACGATCAGAGACCCTTTGACGAAACTGTGTGCGATGCATTAATCACAAACGGGGATGTAAAAAACATCAAAAAAGGTGCAAAATGTTTGCGATGGTGGAGCCATCAAACACTATTTGGATTTTAGTTGCGTGTGCGATTCAGGGCACACGGTTAACCCGTTCGAACTGTTTGCGATGAGGCAGAACAATAGAAACGGGCAGCTATATCAATGTGTGTGCGATATACGGCATACAGTTCGCTACGACGAACTGTTTGCTATTAGGGAGTGCAACAGAAACAGTTAGCCAGATCAAGGTGTGTGTGATATACGGCATACGGTTCACTCCGACGAACTGTTTTCGATTAGCGAACACAACAGAAATGGTTCAACTTAACAAGATGTGTGTGATATGTGGCAAACAGGCGACTCAACGGCGAGCAACCACGTGGTCAACCTTCTGCCATCAACAAATTTTGACCTTGTTTCTTGTCACATTGCAGATTACAACGCAATAAGTAATTGCAAATCTGTTCACACCTATCAAACTAATATGTGTTCACACTTAGCACCGGGCTATAAAAACTACCCACTCAAAAATTACTTCGCAGTTCCTCTCCTCATCACCCACAAAACCGGTCTTTCCTGTCAAGTCATTCTGCCATGACCGGTAGGAGGAGTTTAGGGTGGACATATAACCAGGCAGCAAAGACCACGGCCGCGGAAGCACTAGATAGGTCCCGCCGTGAAGCCGTAATCGCAGCAGAGATGTCCCGGCGCGCTGCGGAGCCCTCGAACGAGCTCTCACGGACATGCGAGGGCTCTCACAAGCGCATTCGCGGCGTCGGCCATCGCGACGAGCCGGCGTTCCTGAAGTCCTTCGCCAGCGACGACAACATTCTCGCTAGCGTCACTACGCAGCAGGAGCTGGTCGACGGCTTGATGAAGCTGCTCTAGATCAGCGATGCCTCGATTGACAAGGCGACCGGCCTCGTCGAGCAACTAATGGGTGACAATGCGAAGCTCCTCAAGTTGCTCGCCGAGAAGGAGGAGGACACCGCCCACTGGAAGATGCTGCATGAGCTGAGCAATGCCTCGGGGATGACGCTCAAAGTGGTCGTCGAGGAACTAATGGGTGGCTTGAGGAAGCTCCGGATCGAGCACGGGCAGGAGGTGGAGGAATCCATGGCTGCTTTCAAGCAAAGTTGTGAGGAATTGAAGAAGGAGCTGGAGGATGTCGTCACCCGGCGATCCATCGACAAGTAGAGATAGTAGCGACCCAGATCGTTGTCTGCAATTTCCTTCTTCTCTTGCCCCCGTATCTTCCGGGCTTTGCCGCATGTGGCATTTTAAATTATCCGAAATTTTTAAGACAATTATTATCTGCGCCATTGTAAATTTGTCGTCGTATTATCTGTTGCCATTTTATTTGTGGTCGTATTATCCGTTCCCCTATGTGGCAATTTAAATTAAGGCAGAATACGAGTTGAAAACACGAACAAAGCAAATGTTGCAATGAGATCACAAGCAAACACCCTCTGTCCAGGTGCTTTAATTAACATATTAATGGAGAAGTTGTGAGTGAGGCGGGCGGTGGCTGGTGCATGGAGGTCAGAGAGCTCGCTTCCCGGTGAGCATGGGCGGCCTTGCTGCTCGCACCTGTCCCATCGAGCCTGCAAGGTGGACAGGATGCACGTGTCCCGTCCAGCCTGTGCGACGGACTGCTCGCATGCGCCCCGTCAAGCCTGCACGGCGGACTTCTCGCGCTCGTCCTGTCTAATCAAACAGTTGCACGCGTGCCACGGAGTATGGTTAAATTTTGACACGGTTAATATAATACAATGGTTTGCAATATTAACGTGTCAGCTTTTTGTTTCAAAAAGGACTTCGTTGGCTACTAATATGTGCGCCTGTTCTCAAACTGGATGTTTTTTTACCACGGCATATATGTGCCATCTCATGAAACCATGCAAAGTTTCATGTTTTTTGGGTGAGTTTTTTATTTACAAGGATTTAAAAACCGAGATTCTCATTGTTTCAGGACGACGACAAGTTTGTAATTCATTCCCATTGCTTAAATGAGACCTAAACATGCACCCAATGACACATGTACGATTTCCCATCTATTTTGCTTCACTGGAGCTTGTGCTTGTAGTTCAAATTTGAATTATGGACTACATTAAACGCATAGAAAACTTAGTAATTAGCAATATATACAATGGCCGAACGAACCCTGAACAGTTTCAAATTTCAGCCCGACACTCCTGTTATTTTATGTTGCCTGTAGAAAACAAAGTTCAAGGGTTGCGAAAAGCTCCGGTATGTAAGAGGCTTGTAATATAGCTTCGCCCAAATTGGACAATTATATGTACCATGTAGTGACACCATGCATGTTTCATGATTTCCTTGTGAGTTTTGGATTTACAAAGATTTAAAAACCGAGATTCACGATGTTTGTGGCCAAGCCAGGATGGCGAGACGGTTGAATTCGTTCCCATTCGTTCCATGGGACCTAAACATGCACCCCAAGGAAACATGTATGTTTTTTCTAGCCATTTTGGTGCACTGGAGCATGTATTTGTAGTTCGGATTTGAATTATGACATTAAATGCCTAGAAAACTCAATTAATGAATAAAAAAGGTCAAACGAACCCTGAATAATTTCAAAGCTCAGCGCGAATCTCCCGTTGTTCTGTGACGCGTGTAGAAGAAAATACAAGGCTAGAAGAGGGAACGATTATCATTTGGCCCACAAGGGGACACGTTTCCCTATCGAAACCACGAGGGTTCTTGCGACATGCTCCGGTTTGTAAGAGGTTTGTAATAAAGCTTCGTCCAAATTGGCAATGTTTTTAGCACGACATATATGTGCCATGACATGACACCATGCCACCTTTGATGACATTTTGGTGAGTTTTGGATTTATGGGGATCTAAAAACCGATATTCGAAATGTTTGAGGACGAGCCAGGACACCGGTATGGTTGTAATTCGTTCCCATTCCTAGCATGGGACCTAAACATGCACCCAAGGACAAATGTATCATTTTTTAGCCATTTTGGTGCACTTGAGCATGTATTTGTAGTTCAGATTTGAATTATGGACATTAAATGCCTAGGAAACTGAATTAGTGTATAAAAAGGCCAAACGAACCCTGAATAAGTTCAAATTTCGGCACGGATATCATTTCGTTCCATGTTGCTCGTGGAAGAAAATACAAGGCGAAAAGAGGCAGTGATTACGTTTCGCCCACAAGGGGAACATGTTTCCCTATTGGAACCACGATGGTTCTTTGAGAGAACCTCCGGTTTATAATAAAGCTTGGCCCAAATTGAACAATGTTTCTACCACGACATATATGTGCCATGATGTGACACCATGCCACCTTTGATGAGTTTCTGGTGAGTTTAGGATTTACGGGGATTTAAAAACCGAGATTCCAAATGTTTGTGGACGAGCCATGACGCGGGTACGGGTGTAATTCGTTCCCATTCCAGACATGGGACCTAAACATGCACCCAAGGACACATGTATAAATTTTCTAGCCATTTTTGTGAACTAGAGCATGTATTTGATGTTCAGATTTGAATTATGGACATTAAATGCCTAGGAAACTCAATTAGTGTAAAAAGGTCAAACGAACCCTGAATAAGTTTAAATTTCAGCACGGATATCCTGTCGTTCCTTGTTGCCCGTAGAAGAAATTACAAGGTGAAAAGAGGCAGTGATTACGTTTCGCCCACAAGGGGGACACGTTTCCCTACCAGAACCACGAGGCTTTTTTGAGAGAAGCTCCGGTTTGTAAGAGGCTTATAATAAAACTTGCACCAAAATGGACGAAAAAATTCCTCGACATAGATGTGCAATGTCGTGACACCATGCCAGGTTTCACGATTTTCGGCTTAGTTTTGGATTTATGGGGATTTAAAAACCGGGATTCTTCTCACGAAATGTTTTCAAATAGCACACGGTTCGCTCACGAAAGCCGTGTGCCTACCAAACCATGGCCGATGCCCCAATCCCCCCCTCTGCTGCGCGCGCGATCTGAGTTGTGTGTTCTGATTGGCTAGAACCCAAACCCCGCGGATCGTACGTGTGCACCGTTGGATGCTCCCAGATCGAACGGCAACCCTGAGCCCTTTCGACAGCACATGCAGTACATGGGTAAGCACTGTGTGCATGTGTCGTGCTAGCTCACGCTTCCTTCTCTACTAGATTTTCTAAACAGGCTACCGTTTCTTGTGACTCCTCTCATCGGTTTCCCGCCTCTTCTCCCATTGTTTTCCCGCTACCAGTGTCAGTGCTCATTGAAGGCTAGCGACGACACACCGGCCATGTAAAATATCCCACACAGTTTCTAAAAGCACAAATGTGTGTGCTAGGAGGGAGTAGGTCCCATAGGGTGACCAGCATGAAACGCCTTAATGGCAAGGAGGCAATTCTTATCAGCAAGGGCCGGCTTTCCATCCGCTAGCCTAGTCGAATAGAATGCAGATGTTAAGCGTTCTCGGGCCGGAGTAGTCCAAGGATGGGTGACCCGGTGGGAAGTTGCATATCTCAAGCTTCATTTAAATGCTATGACACAGTCATTATAGTGACCTATCATGGCAATTATATAAACCTTGGGATCCTTGTTTTGCTAATTTGTAGACTATGTTTTTATGGGTTATTTTTTCCTCTAAAAATTTAAAGAATGATTGACTTGACCTGTCATGGCGATTATATAAACCCTTTTCAGGTTGCATGCAGGGTATAGGGGGCAGGGTGTTCTTCTCGAGCATGTCTCCTCAAAGTTGTGAAACTGACATCGTACGTATTGAACCAGGCTTGGAGTCGGGTACGGTGTTCGGTTTGTAATGTAGTTGGTGGCCCATCGATGTTGTGCATTTGGGATTTAAACACAGCACACATCGTCGTACCCATACATATTTTCGGCCCGCATGGAGTGTATACAGGGTCTTCTGATCGACCATGTCTCCCTTGTGCGGTTTTTTTGAAGACACGCATATCTGTGGGCTCCCAGAGTGTATATATATCATCCCTTTGACCGATAATGAGGGGTATGTGTTGGCCATGAATGGATTCCTCCTAGTTCGTGTTAGGGCCGGTCACCGTCATATGTTGCTCAACCAAAGCTCGAGCTCATGCGTTGTCAGGATTCCCTCCCATATGCTCGGATTGTTGGGTTCGACCTACATTATACCCTGCGTATCTCGTCCTTAACTACCTTGCCTTCAAGGTTGTTGTCTGTACCGAGTGGTAGGCACCACATCTAAATTGTACATTATTCCATATTGAAAACACACATCACCCCTTCCCAACATACATCATTTTGGGCCGCATGCAAGAGGTCCTGGTTTTGTGGTCCCTCTCGTGCGATTTTTATGATGGTTCAATCTATTGCCCCAAGCGGTTTATCGACAACAACAGCTGTCGTTGGACCAAACGATAGATTCATTGGTCCGTCTTATGGTAGGTCATGGCGACATGCATGTATGACCAAAGTATCGATCATTGCGTGCATCCGCCCCGCTGACACAAAGTGGGAGGTGGTGGGCCAAGCATCCTAGCTAGGTACGACATTATGTCATTATATATATCCAAGGGTGCTTTCGGGTTTGCGAGGGAGGTGCCACCAAAGTTATGCATTGGGTATTTAAAGTTTTAGACATCCCCAATATTCCTACATATATTTGGCCACTTCGAGGTGGTTCTTCACTTCTGGCCCCTCTCATCGATCTTCGACGATGCGCCCAAACCGTGGGCCCGTGCGGTCAAAGTTGTGCATTGGAATTTTGAACATCAGATACCACCCTTTTCACTCATATATATTTGGGCCACATGCTGGTGTGGCTGTCTTTTAACCCTCTCTAATGTTATTTTTTGCTGCAAAGATTCTGTTGACACTCAACAGACATGGCTATAATATCTTAACCGTGTGCGATACAAGTGCGCTGTGAATCACCACGACCGCGCAAGCACGAGCAAAGGGTGGAGGTACTGGCTTAACCGTGTGCAATGCAAGTGCGTTGTAAAACCACCACCTATGCAAGCTAAAGGTGGGTAAGTTTATTTGGAAATTAGGACGAACCATGTGCGATAGACCAGCTAGCTAGAAATTTAAAAACAAACTACCTGCCTTGAGCGTTGCAAAAATCGGCGGTTCCGCACCACTTTTCCTTATTATCATACACGCATATTTTTATTGGACCGTGAGCAATCTTGGGCACTCCCGCCCCGCATCAATTCCTTTACCCAAATTTTATTAGCCGTCATACTTCAACCGTCGCCCACACTCCTCCAGCACCGACCTTATAGTAAAATAGCTGTAGCCGAGGCATTTGTACCGTCGCCCTCCCTCGTCCACCACCATTACTAAAATTTTCAGCAGACGCGGCGTATCCTCAAACACCAACCCCCCCTCCACAGTTCCCCACCCGCCCCCTTCCCCCTCGAACCGTAGCTCGCGGCCGCCGCCAGCGCCACCAGCGCTGCCGCCAACCCCTGCTGGTCTGCTCGTTCCTCCTAGCTTAGATAATAAAGTTCAGGTTACCCGGCGATTCCCATACGGTCCCCCCACTCCCCTGAGTTTTTAGATGAGGCATGTGGTGTCCCTCCCCGCCAGATCCACATCCCCTGCTCCAGAATGTCACAGCCTAAGCTTGACCACGTATCTCGGGGAGCCCAACGAGCGTTCGGCCAAGAAGAGCTTTATCATGGCCTCTCCGGCGGACGTTGGCGAGGTGGCCGCTGATACATCTCCAACGTATCTATAATTTTTGATTGCTTCATGCTATATTATATTCTGTTTTGGATGTTTACTGGGATTTATTGTACACTTTTATATTATTTTTGGGACTAACCTATTAACTGGAGGCCCAGCCCAGAATTGTTGTTTTTGCTTATTTCAGTGTTTCGCAGAAAAAGAATATCAAACGGAGTCCAAACGGAATGAAACCTTCGGGAACGTGATTTTTGGAACGAACATGATCCAGAGGACTTGGACCCTACGTCAAGAAAGCTACCAGGATAGAACGAGGTAGGGGGCGCGCCTACCCCCCCTAGGCGCGCCCTCCACCCTCGTGGGGCCCATGTTGCTCCACCGACGTACTTCTTCCTCCTCTATATACCTACGTACCCCAAACCGACAGAAGAATCCACGAAAACCTAATTCCACCGCCGCAACCTTCTGTACCCGTGAGATCCCATCTTGGGGCCTTTTCCGTCGTCTTGCCGGATGGGGCATTGATCACGGAGGGCTTCTACATCAACACCATAGCCTCTCCGATGATGTGTGAGTAGTTTACCTCAGACCTTCGGTTCCATAGTTTTTAGCTAGATGGCTTCTTCTCTCTCTTTGGATCTTAATAAAAAGTTCTCCACGATTCCCGTGGAGATCTATTCGATGTAATCTTCTTTTGCGGTGTGTTTGTTGAGACCGATGAATTGTGGGTTTATGATCAAGTTTATCTATGAACAATATTTGAATCTTCTCTGAATTCTTTTATGTATGATTGGTTATCCTTGCAAGTCTCTTCGAATTATCAGTTTGGTTTGGCCTACTAGATTGATCTTTCTTGCAATGGGAGAAGTGCTTAGCTTTCGGTTCAATCTTGCGGTGTCCTTTCCCAGTGACAGTAGGGGCAGCAAGGCACGTATTGTATTGTTGCCATCGAGGATAACAAGATGGGGTTTATATCATATTGCATGATTTTATCCCTCTACATCATGTCATCTTACTTAAAGCGTTACTCTGTTCTTTTGAACTTAATACTCTAGATGCATGCTGGATAGCGGTCGAGTGTGGAGTAATAGTAGTAGATGCAGGCAGGAGTCGGTCTACTTGTCGCGGACGTGGTGCCTATATACATGATCATACCTAGATATTCTCATAACTATGCTCAAATCTATCAATTGCTCGACAGTAATTTGTTCACCCACCGTAATACTTATGCTCTTTAGAGAAGCCACTAGTGAAACCTATGGCCCCCGGGTCTATTTTCCATTATATTAATCTTCCAACACTTAGCTATTTTTATTGCCTTAATTTTACTTTGCATCTTTATCATAAAAATACCAAAAATATTATCTTATCATATCTATTAGATCTCACTCTCGTAAGTGACCGTTGAGGGATTGACAACCCCTTTATCGCGTTGGTTGCGAGGTTCTTGTTTGTTTGTGTAGGTGCGAGGGACTCGTGCGTGTTCTCCTACTGGATTGATACCTTGGTTCTCAAAAACTGAGGGAAATACTTACGCTACTTTACTGCATCACCCTTTCCTCTTCAAGGGAAAACCAATGGAGTGCTCAAGAGGTAGCAAGAAGGATTTCTGGCGCCGTTGCCGGGGAGATCTATGCCAAGTCAAGTCAAGTCAAGACATACCAAGTACCCATCACAAACTCATCTCCCTCGCATTACATTATTTACCATTTGCCTCTCGTTTTCCTCTCCCCACTTCACCCTTGCCGTTTTATTTGCCCTCTCTTTTCCGTTCGCCTCTTTTTCGCTTGCTTTTTGTTTGCCCGTGTGTTGGATTGCCTGCTTGTCACGATGGCTCAAGATAATACTAAATTGTGTGACTTTACCAATACCAACAACAATAATTTTCTTAGCACTCCGATTGCTCTTCTTACCAATACTGAATCTTGTGAAATTAATGCTGCTTTGTTGAATCTTGTCATGAAAGATCAATTCGCCGACCTTCCTAGTGAAGATGCCGCTACCCATCTAAATAGCTTCGTTGATTTGTGTGATATGCAAAAGAAGAAAGATGTGGACAATAATATTGTTAAATTGAAGCTATTTCCTTTTTCGCTTAGAGATCGTGCTAAAGCTTGGTTTTCGTCTTTGCCTAAAAATAGTATTGATTCTTGGAATAAGTGCAAAGATGCTTTTATCTCTAAGTATTTTCCTCCCGATAAGATCATCTCTCTTAGAAACGATATTATGAATTTTAAGCAACTTGATCATGAACATGTTGCACAAGCTTGGGAGGGGATGAAATTAAAGATACGTAATTGCCCTACACATGGTTTGAATTTGTGGATGATTATACAAAATATTTATGCCGGATTGAATTTTGCTTCTAGAAATCTTTTAGATTCAGCCGCGGGAGGCACTTTTATGGAAATCACTTTAGGAGAAGCTACTAAACTCCTAGATAATATTATGGTTAATTATTCTCAATGCCACACTGAAAGATCTACTAATAAGAAAGTGGATGCGATAGAAGAAATTAATGTTTTGAGTGGAAAGATGGATGAACTTATGAAATTATTTGCTAATAAAAGTGTTTCTTCTGATCCTAATGATATGCCTTTGTCTACTTTGATTGAGAATAATAATGAATCTATGAATGTGAATTTTGTTGGTAGGAATAATTTTGGTAACAACGCGTATAGAGGAAACTTTAATCCTAGGCCGTACCCTAGTAATTCCTCTAATAATTATGGTAATTCCTACAACAATTCATATGTAAATTTTTATAAGATGCCCTCTGAATTTGCGACTAGTGTTAAATAATTTATGAATTCGCAAAAGAATTTCAATGCTTTGCTTGAAGAAAAATTGCTTAAAGTTGATGAATTGGCTAGGAACGTTGATAGAATTTCTCTTGATGTTGATTCCTTGAAACTTAGATCTATTACACATAAGCATGATATCAATGAGTCTCTCAAAGGCATGAGAATTTCCATTGATGAGTGCAAAGAAAGAACCGCTAGGATGCGTGCTAAGAAAGATTGCTTTGTGAAAGCGTGTTCTTCTAGTTTCTATGAAAATAAAGATGAAGATCTAAAAGTTATTGATGTATCCCCTATTAAATCTTTGTTATGCAATATGAATCTTGATAATGATGGGACTGAATATGATCCACCTTTACCTAGAAGGCGTTCTAAAAATTTGGAGTTTTTAGATCTTGATGCAAAAATTGGTAAAAGTGGGATTGAAGAGATGAAAACTCTAGATATTAATGAACCCACTATTTTGGATTTCAAGGAATTTAATTATGATAATTGCTCTTTGATAGATTGTATTTCCTTGTTGCAATCCGTGCTAAATTCTCCACATGCTTATAGTCAAAATAAAGCTTTTACTAAACATATAGTTGATGCTTTGATGCAATCTTATGAAGAAAAACTTCAGTTGGAAGTTTCTATCCCTAGAAAACTTTATGATGAGTGGGAACCTACTATTAAAATTAAAATTAAAGATCATGAATGCTATGCTTTGTGTGATTTGGGTGCTAGTGTTTCCATGATCCCAAAAACTTTATGTGATTTGCTAGGTTTTCGTGATTTTGATGATTGTTCTTTAAACTTGCACCTTGCGGATTCCACTATTAAGAAACCTATGGGAAGAATTAATGATGTTCTTATTGTTGCAAATAGGAACTATGTGCCCGTAGATTTTATTGGTCTTGACATAGATTGCAATCCTTCATGTCCTACTATTCTTGGTAGACCTTTCCTTAGAACGATTGGTGCAATTATTGATATGAAGGAAGGGAATGTTAGATTCCAATTTCCATTAAGGAAAGGCATGGAACACTTCCCTAGAAAGAAAGTAAAATTACCTTATGAATCTATTATGAGAGCCACTTATAGATTGCCTACCAAAGATGGCAATACCTAGATCTATCCTTGCTTTTATGCCTAGCTAGGGGCGTTAAACGATAGCGCTTGTTGGGAGGCAACCCAATGTTATTTTTAGTTTTTTGCTTTTTGCTTCTGTTTAGGAACAAATATTTGATCTATCCTATGGTTAGATTTGTTTTTATGTTTTAATTAGTGTTTGTACAAAGTTAAACCTATAGGATCTTCTTGGATGATAGTTATTTGATCTTGCTGTAAATTCCAGAAACTTTCTGTTCACGAAAACAATTGTTCAAAATCACCAGAACGTGATAAAATATTGATTCCAATTTCTGCTGATAAATAAACAAATTTTCTAGGTCGTCCTATTTTTTCTGAATTTTTTGAGGTCCAGAAGTTTGCGTTAGTTACAGATTACTACAGACTGTTCTGTTTTTGACAGATTCTGTTTTTCGTGTGTTGTTTGCTTATTTTGATGAATCTATGGCTAGTAAAATAGTTTATAAACCATAGAGAAGTTGGAATACAGTAGGTTTAACACCAATATAAATAAAGAATGAGTTCATTACAGTACCTTGAAGTGGTCTTTTGTTTTCTTTCGCTAACGGAGCTCACGAAATTTTCTGTTAAGTTTTGTGTTGTGAAGTTTTCAAGTTTTGGGTAAAAGATTTGATGGATTATGGAACAAGGAGTGGCAAGAGCCTAAGCTTGGGGATGCCCATGGCACCCCAAGATAATCTAAGGACACCAAAAAGCCAAAGCTTGGGGATGCCCCGGAAGGCATCCCCTCTTTCGTCTACTTCCATCGGTAACTTTACTTGGAGCTATATTTTTATTCACCACATGATAAGTGTTTTGCTTGGAGCGTCTTCTGTGATTTGAGTCTTTGTTTTTTAGTTTACCACAATCATCTTTGCTGTACACACCTTTTGAGAGAGACACACATGATTCGGAATTTGTTAGAATACTCTATGTGCTTCACTTATATCTTTTGAGCTATATAGTTTTTGCTCTAGTGCTTCACTTATATCTTTTAGAGCACGGTGGTGGATTTGTTTTATAGAAACTACTGTTCTCTCATGCTTCACTTATATTATTTTGAGAGTACTACAAAATAGCGTGGTAATTTGCTTTAATTATGATAGGCATTCAAGATTAGTAAAAAAAAATCTTATGAGTGTCTTGAATACTATGAGAAGTTTGATGCTTGATAATTGTTTTGAGATAGAAAGATGGTGATATTAGAGTCATGCTAGTTCAGTAGTTGTGGATTTGGAAATACCTGTGTTAAAGTTTGTGATTCCCATAGCATGCACGTATGGTGAACCGTTATGTGATGAAGTCGGAGCATAATTTATTTATTGATTGTCTTCCTTATGAGTGGCGGTCGGGGACGAGCGATGGTCTTTTCCTACCAATCTATCCCCCTAGGAGCATGCCCGTAATACTTTGCTTTGATAACTTGTAGATTTTTGCAAAAAGTATATGAGTTCTTTATGACTAATGTTGAGTCCATGGACTATACGCACTCTTTTCCTTCCACCATTGCTAGCCTCTCTAATACCGCGCACTTTCCGCCGGTATCATTCGCCCACCATATACCTTCCTCAAAACAGCCACCATACCCACCTATCATGGCATTTCCATAGCCATTCCGAGATATATGGCCATGCAACTTACCACCATTCCGTTTACAATGACACGCTCCATCATTGTCATATTGCCTCGCATGATCATGTAGTTGACATCGTATTTGTGGCAAAGCCACCGTTCATAATTCTTTCATACATGTCACTCTTGATTCATTGCATATCCTGGTACACCGCCTGAGGCATTCACATAGAGTCATATTTTGTTTTAAGTATTGAGTTGTAATTGTTGAGTTGTAAGTAAATAAAAGTGTGATGATCATCATTTTTAGAGCATTGTCCCAAGTAAGGAAAGGATGATGGAGACTATGATTCCCCCACAAGTCGGGATGAGACTCCGGACTAAAAAAAAGAGGCCATAAAAAAGAGAAAAGGCCCAAATAAAAAATGAGAGAAAAAGAGAGAAGGGACAATGTTACTATCCTTTTACCACACTTGTGCTTCAAAGTAGCACCATGATCTTCATGATAGAGAGTCTCCAATGATATCACTTTCATATACTAGTGGGAATTTTTCATTACAGAACTTGGATTGTATATTCCAATGATGGGCTTCCACAAAATGCCCTAGGTCTTCGTGAGCAAGCGAGTTGGATGCACGCCCACTTAGTTTCTTTTGTTGAGCTTTCATATAGTTATAGCTCTAGTGCATCCGTTGCATGGCAATCCCTACTCACTCACATTGATATCTATTGATGGGCATCTCCATAGCCCGGTGATACGCCTAGTTGATGTGAGACTATCTTCTCCCTTTTTCTTCTCCACAACCACCATTCTATTCCACATATAGTGCTATGTCCATGGCTCACGCTCATGTATTGCGTGAAGATTGAAAAAGTTTGAGAACACCAGAAGTATGAAACAATTGCTTGGCTTGTCATCAGGGTTGTGCATGATTTAAATACTTTGTGTGGTGAAGATAGAGCATAGCCATACTATATGATTTTGTAGGGATAACTTTCTTTGGCCATGTTATTTTGAGAAGACATGATTGCTTAGTTAGTATGCTTGAAGCATTATTATTTTTATGTCAATATTAAACTTTTGTCTTGAATCTTTCGGATCTGAATATTCATACCACAATTAAGAGAATTACATTGAAAATTATGCCAAGTAGCATTCCGCATCAAAAATTCTGTTTCTATCATTTACCTACTCGAGGACGAGCAGGAATTAAGCTCGGGGATGCTTGATACGTCTCCAACGTATCTATAATTTTTGATTGCTTCATGCTATATTATATTCTGTTTTGGATGTTTAATGGGCTTTATTATACACTTTTATATTATTTTTGGGACTAACCTATTAACCGGAGGCCCAGCCCAGAATTGTTGTTTTTTGCCTATTCCAGTGTTTCGCAGAAAAAGAATATCAAACAGAGTCCAAACGGAATGAAACCTTCGGGAACGTGATTTTCGGAACGAACATGATCCAGAGGACTTGGACCCTACGTCAAGAAAGCTACCAGGAGGGCACGAGGTAGGGGGCACGCCTACCCCCGCCTCCCCAGGCGCGCCCTCCACCCTCGTGGGGCCCATGTTGCTCCACCGACGTACTTCTTCCTCCTATATATACCTACGTACCCTCAAACCAACAGAAGCATCCACGAAAACCTAATTCCACCGCCGCAACCTTCTGTACCCGTGAGATCCCATCTTGGAGCCTTTTCCGGCGTCCTGCTGGAGGGGGCATTGATCACGGAGGGCTTCTACATCAACACCATAGCCTCTCTGATGATGTGTGAGTAGTTTACCTCAGACCTTCGGGTCCATAGTTATTAGCTAGATGGCTTCTTCTCTCTCTTTGGATCTCAATACAAAGTTCTCCACGATTCCCGTGGAGATCTATTCGATGTAATCTTCTTTTGCGGTGTGTTTGTTGAGACGGATGAATTGTGGATTTATGATCAAGTTTATCTATGAACAATATTTGAATCTTCTCTGAATTCTTTTATGTATGATTGGTTATCTTTGCAAGTCTCTTCAAATTATCAGTTTGGTTTGGCCTACTAGATTGATATTTCTTGCAATGGGAGAAGTGCTTAGCTTTGGTTTCAATCTTGAGGTCTCCTTTCCCAGTGACAGTAGGGGCAGCAAGGCACGTATTGTATTGTTGCCATCGAGGATAACAAGATGGGGTTTATATCATATTACATGAGTTTATCCCTCTACATCATGTCATCTTACTTAAAGCGTTACTCTGTTCTTTTGAACTTAATACTCTAGATGCATGCTGGATAGCGGTCGATGTGTGGAGTAATAGTAGTAGATGCAGGCAGGAGTCGGTCTACTTGTCGCGGACGTGATGCCTATATACATGAACATACCTAGATATTCTCATAACTATGCTCAAATCTATCAATTGCTCAATAGTAATTTGTTCACCCACCGTAATACTTATTCTCTCGAGAGAAGCCACTAGTGAAACCTATGGCCCCCAGGTCTATTTTCCATTATATTAATCTTCCAACACTTAGCTATTTTAATTGCCGTTTATTTTACTTTGCATCTTTATCATAAAAAATACCAAAAATATTATCTTATCATATCTATCAGATCTCCCTCTCGTAAGTGACCGTTGAGGGATTGACAACCCCTTTATCGCGTTGGTTGCGAGGTTCTTGTTTGTTTGTGTAGGTGCGAGGGACTCGTGCGTGTTCTCCTACTGTATTGATACCTTGGTTCTAAAAAACTGAGGGAAATACTTACGCTACTTTACTGCATCACCCTTTCCTCTTTAAGGGAAAACCAACACAGTGCTCAAGAGGTAGCAGCCGCCATTTGCCCTGACCTGTCAATCCCGAAGCAACACGTCACCGTGGAAGCTGGCGAAGACGTTGACTACGTTGCCATGACGAAGGCTTCATGTCAGCGGGCTAGCGTATTACTGGATCTCGGGAAAGATGGCTACAACATCAAGCTCGTCCACATTGACGGCTTCACGCGGGCCATGTCACAGGTTAAGTGGTCCATCCCCAACCCCTCTGGTTCAACCGCCGTCGATCTCTTCGACGGCCCTGCGGCTGATCTCCTCCGCCAAGCGTCAAGGATTTGCGATCTTTATACGCCATCGAGCCAATTTTGTCATTTCTGAAGGACACGTTCTATGGCGGCGGCTTGGGATCCTCAATTGCCAAGTCAGATCTCATCGACCACGACCACGAGGAGGGCACCCAAGAAGGTTCTTCCAAGGTGAAACAGCCCATCAGTGACATCTGAGAGCGCACCATGGGTCTGTGCTCTTCCAACTGGAAGGATCCCGTCCATGAAATCTGAGGCAACATTCTATCAGAAAATCTTACCTTTTCTAGGTTGCCAACCCGTACCCTTTGTTGTAGTAGCAATTGCCATGTGGTGCTTTAACTGTGCCGTGTTTAATTATTTCAGTTATGCAAAAATGTATTGTTCAATAGGGCTATGTGTTGTTTAAGTATGAATTGTCCACTTCAGTTTCACAAATGGATATATTTGGTTGTTTATAGTGAGTAGATGCCTTGTTTATCTGTATTTGGTTGTTAGGTTGGTTGGAGTGAGCATTTTTTCAGTTATCGAGTAGATGCCTTGTTTATATGTATTTGGTTCTTAGTTTGGTTGCAGTGAGCATTTGTCCAGATATCAAGCAGATGCCTTGTTTATCTGTATTTGGTTGTTAGGTTGCTTTTTTTAGCATTTTCCAGTTATCAACCAGATGCCTTGTTTATCTGTATTTGGTTGTTAGGTTGCTTTTTTAGCATTTGTCCAGTTATCAAGCAGATGCCTTGTTTATCTTCATCTGCTTGTTAGGTTGGTTGCAGTGAGCATTTGTCTAGTTTTCAAGCATATGCCCTATTTATGTGTATTTGCTTGTTATGTTGGTTGCAGTGAGACTCTGTCCAGTTTTCAATGGCTATATTTGGTTGTTATACTGGTCATTTATGCCTTGTTTATTTCAGTCATTCACAATCTGTTGTTCATTATGTGCAAGTCGAAACTGTGCCGCTCGACTACATCAATACCAATTTGAACGGCTATATTTGGTTCCAGTTATTCCTGGTGTAGTTGACACATGCCCTTTATTTCAGTTTTACACATTTATCCAGTGTGATGTTTAAGCATTACCTACGTTCTATTCATTTTCAACAATACCAGTTTGAATTGCAATATTTGATGGCTGTTAAGCCTGCTGTCGGTAACATTGCCTTCCATTTTATATCTGCTTTAACAGCATGCTGAAACCAACAGAGTCAAGCTATCATTTGGAGATGATGTTGTTTACCTTTGCTATATTTGTTTGATGTTAAGGTTGTTGTACTTATCATGCCTTTCCACTACTTATGCCGGACAACAACGGGAGTGGCCACCATTTTCCGCCGAGGTTAGCTTCATCCCTCGGCTTGTACTCCCCCCGTCGTTCCATTATGTAGTGCATATAGATCCAGGCCCGGACACTTGTTAGCTTCTAATATTCACTTGTTGCTTGTAGGTACATATGCCCTTGGTAAGGATCCACACATCGACCCTTTTGTGTATGGGGCAATGAGATAATCATGAACAAGCATCAAGTGAGGAAACTGATAAGGATTATTAGCAAAAAGATACGAATGGTGGCAAGCAAATTATTTGTTTATGCTCTATCCAACACAACAGTGAGCTGTAGGATGGTAACTACAAACTCTGTAGCCTTCTCTTTTTACTGCCCATAATGAGTTGTTAGACAACAATGTCTGAATCTTTTTCGTTCCCGGTGGTTCCCGAAGCAGCTCACTCAAGATTACCTCGCAAAGTACATGATTGGTGGACACGCAATGAAGGTTAAAGTATTTCATCCAGACTACAATGAGCATCGAGAAGTCGTAATGAAGATAGTGAAGGATGGACAGGCAGCCATCACAAGGGGTTGGCCTAGAGTCGTGCGCGCATTACGCATGGAGGAGGGCACAATATGGGCATTCCGCTTCACCTTCTCCAGCAACCAGAATGTCTTTCCTCTCTCTCTTTACAGTCTTTAGTACAACTGTAGTTCATCATTCTTTACTTGGTGCTTCTGTAGTTCTTCAGTATATGTACTTGTGCATCCAATTATGCATTCGTGGTTGAACCTATATTTGTAATAAACATGGTTGGATATGAAATAAGTGATTGCCTACTTTCAAATTCAAAACATGTGATTTTTAAATTAGGGATTACACTGCACACAGTTTGCGAAAGCGAAACGTCTGCGATAGACGTGGAGATCAGAAACGTTTCTAGGATCCACTACGTGTACGATCAATCTCCACTGCACACACGGCATCCTCTTGAAAACTGTTTGCGTTAGGCCACCTTGCGCAAACGTTTACCACATAAAAAGTGTGTGTGATGGACAGTCTTTGCCACACAGTTTCTTCTACGCACCGTGTGTGATGCATTCAATAACGCAAACGATAAAATTGTTAATATTGTGTGCAATGGCAACGCTATCACAAATGATTTAACGGGAAAAATTATGTGTGATGTACCTGTAAATGGAAACGTTTTCCTTGGAGCGACTGTGTTATGAACGGAAACATTTAACAGGGACTGACTGTGTGGGACGTACTTGCGACCGGAAACAATTTCGCATGTATAATTGTATTTTTTAGGTCTACTGTATGTATTTCCATATTTGAGCGCTCGTCGGTCGCATACGACCTCATTTTGCCGAGCGTGTGTGCCAGGAGGGCATATCCCCGACGGTTTCTGGGTCGTGTGGGAAGGACCCCCCCTATTGCCGTCACTCACTAGGCGGCAGTTCCAAATGCCGTCGCGGAAAGGGGTTTAAAACCGTTTGTATAGCACACGACGGTTCCAAAGGCCATGTAGTCGCCATCACTTGACACCACTAAGGGAATCACAACATACACATCATCAAAATATGGAGCACACATCAAGTTCACATGATTACTTGCAACAAGATTTCTCCCGTGACCTCAAGAACAAAAGTAACTACTCACAAATGATAATCACGCTCAAGATCAGAGTGGTAATAAATAGCATAATGGATCTGAACATATAATCTTCCACCAAATAAACCATATAGTAATAAACTACAAGATGTAATCAACACCACTAGTCACCCACACGTACCAATCTGAGGTTCCAGTACAAAGATTGAACACAAGAGATGAACTAGGGTTTGAGAGAAGATGGTGATGTTGAAGATGTTGATGGAGATTGCCCTCCCAAAGATGAGAGGGTTGTTGGTGATGATGATGACGATGATTTCCCCTTCGATGGGGGAGGGGAGTTCCCCCGACGAAATCACTCCTCCTGAGGGCAAAAGTGCTCCCACCCAAGTTCCGCCTTGAGACAGCGTTGATACGTCTCCAACGTATCGATAATTTATGAAGTATGCATGCCATGTTTACTATTGTTTTATATGATTTTGGTATGATTTGATTAGAACTAAGCCGGACTGATGTTGTTTTCAGCAGAACTACCGTGGTGTTGTTTTTGTGCAGAAATAAAAGTTCTCGAAATGCGCTGAAAATCGACGGAGAATTTTTCTGGAGAATATAAAAAATACTGGAACAAACATCTACCGGAGGGGAGTCCCGTGGGACCCATGAGGGTGGGGGCGCGCCCACCCCCCTAGGCAAGCCCCTATGCCTCGTGGACTACCAGTGGGGCCCCCTGACTTGTCCTAGACGCCAACCTCCCCTATAAATACCCAAACCTCCAGAAATTAACCTAGATCGGAAGTTCCTCCGCCGCAAGCCTCTGTAGCCATGAGAAATCAGTCTAGGCCCTCTCTGGCACCCTGTCGGATGGGGCCATCATCACCGGAGGCCATGGAGGAGGATCCCGGAGGGAAAATCATCGCCATGAAGGACAAGATCCATAGGGAGAACCTCTCCCCATCCTGGAGGGGAGGCCATGGACGAGGAAGCGCAAGGGGGAGAACCTCTCCTCCTCTCTCTCGGTGGCGCCAGAGTGCCATCGGGAGGGGAATCATCGCCGCGGTGATCGTCTTCATCAACATCACCATCCTCATCTCTTTTAGGCGGTCCACTCTCCCGCACCCCACTGTAATCCCTACTTGAACATGGTGCTTTATGCCACATATTATGATCCAATGATGTGTTTCCATCCTATGATATTTTAGTAGATATCTTTTGTCGTTGGGTTGATTGATGATCTAGATTGGTACGAGTTGTATTTTTATTTTGGTTTTGTCCTATTGTGCCCTCCGTGTCGCGCAAGCGTGAGGGACTCCCGCTGTAGGGTGTTGCAATACGTTCATGATTCGCTTATAGTGGGTTGCTTGAGTGACAGAAGCATAAACCCGAGTAAGGGGGTTGTGGCGTATGGGATAAAGGGGACTTGATGCTTTAATGCTATGGTTGGGTTTTACCTTAATGATCTTTAGTAGTTGCGGATGCTTGCTAGATTTCCAATCATAAGTGCATATGATCCAAGAAGAGAAAGTATGTTAGCTTATGCCTCGCCCTCATATGAAATTGCAATGACGACTATCGGTCTTGTTAACAATTGCCTAGGACAATTCCGCACACCGATCCATCATTATTCCACACTCACTATTTATAATATTCAGTAATTTATTCTAACTTTATGATAACAGCACCTACTTTTATGTTTTATCTCTCCGATATCATGCAAAGTTATCCTCTTCATACCCACAATGTAGTTTTATTTCTCGTTTCTAGTTGGAAGCAAACATTCGGTGTACGTAGAGTCGTATCAGTGGCAGATAGGGCTTGAGAGAATATTGATCTTACCTTTAGCTCCTTGTGGGTTCGAATCTCCATACTAATCACTTCCACCTTTGGGAATTCCTACGATGACTCCCTGCACTTGGGGATTATCAAGCTCTTTTCTGGCGCCGTTGCCGGGGAGCAATAGCGTGGGGTTGATATTCTCGTGTGTGCTTGTTTGCTTTCTCCACTAAGTAGATTTTGTTTTTCCTTTTTGTCTCTGTTTAGTTGTGGGTGAAACATACAAAAGAATTTAAAAGAATGAAAATACAAAAAAAATACTTGCCTTTCATCCCTAAAAAGTTTTTCAAAAAAGAGAAGTGATTGGAAAGTTATGCATTGAAGAAGTGAGGGTCGACCTTGAGCACTTGTGTTCATGCTTACGGAAACAATGTATAATTTTTCATGGAAGTTTCTCTGTAAATAATTATCCCCTTGTGTATATCCATTGTATTATAAAAATAATGTGCCAAGCTTTGGTTTGAGGATGATTAGATTGCTTGTTTACTATGTGCAGTACAAAAACAGAAACTTTGGTCGTAGTGCGTGAATTTACATTTTGTACTGGAAAATCAAATGGGTCTGTAACTTTCTTCACATTACTTCTGTACAAATTTCTTAAATTTTAATATTAGTTTAGAATTTTTGGAGTAACAGAAGTTTCCTAAACTTCCAGATTACTACAGACTGTCCTGTTTTTGACAGATTCTGTTTTTCGCGTGTTGTTTGCTTATTTTGATGAATCTATGGCTAGTATCGGGGGGTATGAACCATAGAGAAGTTGGAATACAGTAGGTTTAACACCAATATAAATAAAGAATGAGTTCATTACAGTACCTTAAAGTGGTATTTTTCTTTATTACACTAACGAATCTCACAAAGTTTTTGTTAAAGTTTTGTGTGGATGAAGTGTTCGAAGATCGAGGAGTTATCAATATGAGAAGAATAAATATAGGCAAGAGTTCAAGATTGGGGATGCCCAAGGCACCCCAAGTAAATATTTCAAAGGATACTCAAGAGTCTAAGCTTGGGGATGCCCCGGTTGGCACCCCATCTTTCTTCTTCAACAAATATCGGTATACCTCGGTTTTTGTTTTGTTCACATGATTTGTGTCCTTTGTGTTTTTGTTTTTCCCTTAAGAACCATGCTAGTATGAGTTAGCCCTTCATTGATTTATAGAATACTTCCTGTGCTTCACTTATATCTTTTAAGTATGATTTTATAGAATTGCTCTTTGTGCTTCACTTAAATCTTTTGGGTATGGTTTTATAGAATGCTTCGTGTGCTTCACTTACATATTCTGAGCTTGGATATTGGTTATTCTATATTAATTGTATAATGCTCCATGAACTTCACTTATATCTTTTGGAGTATGAATAATACTATCATCTAAAGCGGGGTTGGATAAGTGTCAACTTTAGGAATTAGTGATCCCACTATTCCGAATGAGAAGAATTTTGCTTATGTGGCGAGTAGAAAATTCTCTATGCTTCTAGATCATGAAAAGAATGCTTTATGTGATGGTTATATTGTTTAATTCATTCATGATGCTACTGAAAATTATTATGAGGGAGGAATATATGCTTGTAGGAGTTGCAAAAATATCAAGTTTCCTCTCTATGTGCTTAAAGTTTTGAAGTTATACTTGTTTTGCCTTCCTATGCTAGTTGATTCTTGTTCCGATAAATTATGTGCTCACAAAATCCATAGGCATAGGAAGTGGGTTTGATTTAAATGTTCTAGTCATATTCTTCATGATGCTCTCTTTATGTTTCAATTATTTTCTTTTAAGTGAGCATCATTGAAACCATCATGCCTAGCTAAAAGGCATTAAAGAAAAGCGCTGGTTGGGAGACAAAACAATATTTACCCTTAATGTTTTTGCGTGTTTACATGATTAAGCTACTGTAGTAATAATGTTTTATAACTTTTTTTTCAATAAAGTGCCAAGTAAGACCTTTGGGAAGACTTGGGTGAAAGTTAATGCGATCTTGCCGTAAAAAACAGAAACTTTGTGCTCACGGGATTAGCTGACATTTTTTTTACAGAAGAGTGATTTTGAGTTGATTCTTTTTTAAGAAGATTAATAGACAAATTACGCACGTTCACCAATTTATTTCATGATTTTTGGAGTAGCAGAAGTATGGTTGTTGTCCAGATCATTACAGACTGTTCTGTTTCTGACAGATTCTGTTTTCATTGCATAGTTTGCTTGTTTTCTAGTTTCTATGGCTTATATTTCTCAATATAAATTGTAGAAATGATATGTTACAGTAGGCATTGTGTGAGAACAATTATGAACCTCGTCTTTGATAGTACCAAAGTGAATGGTTTACTCTTTATCATACTAACCTATCTCACGAAGTTCCGTTAAGTTTTGTGTGGTTGAAGTTTTCAAGCTTTGGGTGAGATATGGATATGAGGAGAATAAGGAGTGGAAAGACCCTAAGACTGGGGATGCCCAAGGCACCCCAAGGTAATATTCAAGGAAGACTCAAGTGCCTAAGCTTGCGGATGCCCCGGAAGGCATCCCCTCTTTCGTCTTCAAAACTATCGGTATACCTTACTCGGAGCTATATTTTTATTCGTCACATGATATGTGTTTTGCTTGGAGCGTATTTTCAATTTTACTTGTTGTTTGAATAAAATCATTGGATCTGAAATCTTGAATGAAAAAGAACCCTCCCATGGCTAGTTAATTATTTGACTACTCAGTGTTCTTCACTTATATCTTTTGGAGTAGTTTGTCATTTACTCATGTGCTTCACGTATATCCTATGAGTAAATGGTTGAATGAATTGAATATCATAAATCTGAATTTATATATGTTTCATATGCTTATACCATGGGGAGTAATGACTTCAGACAGAATAAGTATAGGTAGTAAACTTATTTGAAAGTTAGCAAACGCAGAATTGGTCACTTAAACAATTCACGAAAGAAAGAGAGATTTCACATATAAATATACTATCTTGGACATCTTTTGTAATTGTAAGCACTCATTAAAATATGACATGCTAAAAGGTTGATGTTGGACAAGGAAGACAACATAATGGGTTATTTTTTCCTATATCCGAAATAAAGTATATTGTCATGGATCATCCAACATGCTGAGCTTGCCTTTCCCCCTCATGCTAGCCAAATTCTTTGCACCAAGTAGAGATACTACTTGTGCTTCCGAATATCCTTAAACCCATTTTTTCCATGAGAGTCCCACCATATCTACCTATGGATTGAGTAAGATCCTTCAAGTAAGTTGTCATTGTTGCATGCAATAAAAAATTGCTCTCTAAATATGTATGATCGATTAGTGTGGCGAAAATAAGCTTTATACAATCTTGTGATATGGAAGCAATAAAAGCGACAGACTGCATAATAAAGGTCCCTATCACAAGTGCCAATATAAAGGGACGTTCTTTCGCATTAAGATTTTGTGCATCCAACTATAAAAGCACATGACAACCTCTACTTCGCTCTGTGAAGGGCCTATCTTTTATTCTTGTCTTATACCTTATACAAGAGTCATGGTGATCTTCACCTTTCCTTTTTACATTTTATCCTTTGGCAAGCACATTGTGTTGGAAAGATCCTGATATATATATATCCAGTTGGATGTAAGTTATCATGAACTATTATTGTTGACATTACCCTTGAGGTAAAAGGTTGGGAGGCGAAACTATCAGCCCCTATCTTTCTCTGTGTCCGATTAAAACTTTGAACCCATAAATATCACATGAGTGTTAGCAATCGTGAAAGATTAAATGATAGTTGAGTGTGTGGAGTTTGCTAAATCAAAGCTCTGACATAGACCCTTCCTGAAAATAAGATGAATTGCAATTGTTTGATGACTGAGAATATAGTTTGTTAGTTTCAAGAAAGTTTATGATCTATACTTTAACATGTGAATAGCTTGTTACTTGATCATGAAAAGTTTTATGAGATGAGCTACTGTTATGACATATAATGATGCTAGAAAAGGTGATTGAAATTATCATTGATCAAACTTGTGCACTTGCTAGCATTCACACTTCATAAATTACTTCTTTTATCATTTACCTACTCAAGGACGAGCAGGAATTATGCTTAGGGATGCTGATACGTCTCCAACGTATCAATAATTTATGAAGTATTCACGCCATGTTTACTATTGTTTTATATGATTTTGGTATGATTTGATTAGAACTAACCCGGACTGACGCTGCTTTCAGCAGAACTACCGTGGTGTTGTTTTTGTGCAGAAATAGAAGTCCTCGAAATGCGCTGAAAATCAACGGAGAATTTTTCTAGAAAATATAAAAAATACTAGAACCAAAATCTACCGGAGGGGAGTCCTGTGGGCCCCACGAGGGTGGGGGCGCGCCCCTGTGCCTCGTGGACAACCCGTGGGTCCCCCTGACTTGTTCTCGATGCCAACCTCTCCTATAAATACCCAAACCTCCAAAAATTAACCTAGATCAGAAGTTCCACTGCCTCAAGCCTCTGTAGCCACGAGAAATCAATCTAGGCCCTCTCTGGCATCCTGTCAGAGGGGGCCATCATCACCGGAGGCCACGGAGGAGGATCCCGGAGGGGCCATCATTGCCATGAAGGCCAAGATCCAGAGGGAGACCTCTCCCCATCCAGGGGGAGGCCATGGAGGAGGAAGCACAAGGGGGAGAACCTCTCCTCCTCTCTCTCGGTGGCGCCGGAGTGCCATCGAGAGGGGAATCATCGCCGCGGTGATCGGCTTCATCAACATCACCATCATCATCTCTTTTACGCTGTCCACTCTCCCGCACCCTACTGTAATCCCTACTTGAACATGGTGCTTTATGCCACATATTATGATCCAATGATGTGTTGCCATCCTATGATGTTTTGAGTAGATATCTTTTGTCTTTGGGTTGACTGATGATCTAGATTGGTACGAGTTGTATGTTTTATTTTGGTGTTGTCCTATTGTGCCCTCCGTGTCGCATAAGCATGAGGGATTCCCGCTGTAGGGTGTTGCAATCCGTTCATGATTCGCTTATGGTGGGTTGCTTGAGTGACAGAAGCATAAACCCGAGTAAGGGGGTTGTGGCGTATGGGATAAAGGGGACTTGATGCTTTAATGCTATGGTTGGGTTTTACCTTAATGATCTTTACTAGTTGCGGATGCTTGCTAGAGTTCCAATCATAAGTGCACATGATCCAAGATGAGAAAGTATGTTAGCTTATGCATCTCCCTCACATGAAATTGCAATGACGACTACCGGTCTTGTTAACAATTGCCTAGGACAATTCCGCACACTAATCCATCATTATTCCACACTCGCTATTTATAATATTTAGTAATTTATTCTAACTTTATGATAACAGCACCTACTTTTATGTTTTATCTCTCTGATATCATGCAAAGTTATCCTCTTCATACCCACAACGTAGTTTTATTTCTTGTTTCTAGTTGGAAGCAAACATTCGGTGTACGTAGAGTCGTATTAGTGGAAGATAGGGCTTGAGAGAATATTGATCTTACCTTTATCGTATTAGTGGCAGAGTGTGCAGAAGGGCGCGAGAACAGAGCGTGCGGAGAGACACGAGTAGAGCGCACGGAGGCACGCGAGAGCAGAGCGCGCGGAGGGAAGCGAGCAGAGCGTGCCGCGGGACGCAAGCAGAGGTCGGCACGGTGAGGTGAACAAGGGCAACAAACACGGATGCACCAGCTAATTGTGCGGGAAGACCGACAATAATACCGACATTTCCTTCTAATAACATGTGTGTGTTCTGGGAACGCTTGCTGGTAAATACTAATTGTGATTGTTGAAATCATCATCGATGTGTTCCTTAGTTTAATTGTTTGCCATATGATTTGCTTAGTCTGCACAACATCTATGCGCTCTGTGTATAAAACAATATTCTTTAGTGTGAATAACTATGTTGGGCACACGAGTATACGGATCACACCCATCAGCGAGCAATGTGCGTGCATGCGTCGTGCTATCTCGCGGTTCCTTCTATGCTAAGTTTCCATTAATTGATGTCGTTTTATGAACACGCCACTGTTTCCAGCCACTTCCTCATCGGTTCGCGCCGCCACCCATTGATTGCGCATAAGCCTAAGCGCGCGCGAGACACCGAGGCACAAGTGCAGCCTATAGCCCCTCTACCTTTTCGAAGCATGCCAACCCACTGAAGCGCCGCCTCTGCCATCAACCTCCTCAACAAGGAAAATGAGCATGCGCCACGACCCATCGAGGCCGATGGCGTCCCCGATAAAGTGATGGATGACGTTGTTCTACGTGTGATTGCCAAAGTTGAACAGACCCTTGGCGCACGGCCGATACGTCTCCAACGTATCTATAATTTTTTTATTGTTTCATGCTATTATAGTATCAATCTTGGAAGTTTTATATGCAATTATATATCATTTTTTGGGACTAACCTATTAACCCAGTGCCAAGTGCCAGTTGCAATTTCTGCCTGTTTTTGGTTTTCTAGTAAATTAGTACCCAAAAAAGTCCAAACGCTATGAAACTTTTTGACGATTTTTTCTGGACAAGAGAGACCCTAGAAGCTTTGGGAGGAGACCAAAAGACAAACGAGGAGATGGCAAGGCAACAGGGCGCGCCCTGTTGCCTTGTGGGTCCCTCGTGGGTCCGTCTGACCTAATTCCACCACTATATATTCTCTAAAATCACGAAACCAATAGAGAGCGACCCAAAATACTTTTTCTGCCACCGCAAGTTTCTGTTGTTCCACGATCCCATCTGGAGGCCTTTTCCGGCATCCGGCTGGAGGGGGAATATATTATGGATGGCTTCTAAATCATATGTGTTGCCCTTCCGATAATGCGTGAGTAGTTTACCAAAAACCCACGGATCTATAGCTAGTATCTAGATTGCTTCTTCTCTCTCTTTCAACTTCCTTACAATGTTCTCCTTGATGTTCTTGGAGTTCTATTTGATGTAATCTTTTTTTGCGGTGTGCTTGTTGGGATCCGATGAATTATGGATTTATGATCAGATTATTCAAGAATATTAATTGAGCCTTCTTAGAAATATTTTATGCATGATTATTATAGCTTTGTATTTCTCTCCGGTACATCCATTTGGTTTGGCCAACTAGATTGATTTATCTTGCAATGGGAGAGGTGCTTTGTAATGGGTTCAATCTTGCGGTGCTCTATATCCCAATGACAAAGTAGGGGACAAGACATGTATTTATATTGTTGCCATTAAGGGGACAATGAGGGGGTTTATTCATATTGTTTGGATTTATTTTGTCTACATCATGTGATCTTGCTTAAGGCACTACTCTATTTTATTAACTTAATACCCTAGATGCATGTTGAACAGCGGTCGATGGGTGGATTAATAGTAGTAGATGCAAGCAGGAGTCGATCTACTTGTCTCAGGTGTGATGCCTATATACATGATCATTGCCTTGAATATCATCATAACTATGCGCTTTTCTATGAATTGCCCAATAGTAATTTGTTTACCCACCGTATGCTTTTTGTTCGAGAGAGAAGCCTCCAGTGAAAACTATGGCCCCTGGGTCTACTTCTATCATATATAAAATCCGAAAGTACCTTGCTGCAATTTTATTACCGTTCTTTTATTTTATCTTTATTCCACTATGAGATTTGATCCTTGCAAATAACCACCGCGGGTATTGACAACCCCCTTGATCGCGTTGGGTGCAAGTATTTGCTTTTGTGTGTCTAGATGTTGTATGATGAGACTACTGTATAAAACCTATACAAATACAGCGCCAATATGCTGCAGAAAAAACTACAGGAAAATTTAGCAGTACCGTGGGTGGCCACCTAGTAGCAGCGTGCTTTTAGAATCAGTGCACTCCTGAAAGAGGCACTACTGCTATTAGCAGTAGCAAACTGTCCAGCAAGCTCGCTACTGCTTTGTATGTTAGCAGTAGCACGGGTTAACCCATGCTAATGGTAAAGTTTAGCTGTAGTGCATTAGCAGTAGCACTGGGGCCCGTCCTACTGATAAGAAAACACCCCACGCTACTGCTAGCCTTTTCCCTAGTAGTGTCAGTAGGTGGTTCATTACCAGATTGAGTTTAAGCATCAGAGATAGTGAAATGATTGTTATCTTCAGAAAGTTTTTCTATCTCAGGTTCACTAGAAGTATGCAAAGTCCTATCATTTTTATTTTTATTTTTAGATGGACTAGGTGCATCAACATTAATTTTTAGAGAGTCTTGTTGAATTCTTTTAGGGTGACCTTTAGGATAAAGAGGTTCCTGAGTCATTTTACCTCCTCTAGTTGCTACTCTAACAGCATAATCATTCATAGTATTATTCATTTCACTAAGCAATTCTATTTGAGACTTAGCAACTTGTTCTAACTGGGTTTGAACCATAGAGGCATGTTTTCCTACACCTCTAACTTCATTAGTGATTCTAAATAGCAAGTCACTTAAGCGAGCAATCATATCAGAATTTTGCTTTAGTTGTTTCATAACATTTGCATTGAAGTTATCTTGTTTTCTAATGTAGTTGTCAAATTCATACAAGCATTGACTAGGATGTTTACTGTAAGGGATGTCACATTCATCAAACTTTAAAAGAGAATTTAACTCTACCACCTGTGGTGGTGTGTCAAGACCATGTATTTCTTCAATAGGTGGTAAATTCTTAACATCCTCAGCTTTAATACCTTTTTCCTTCATACATTTGTTTGCCTCTTGCATATCTTCAGGGCTGAGAAATAAAATACGCCTCTTCTTTGGAGTGGGTTTAGGCGGTGGTTCAGGAAGGGTCCAATCATCATAATTCTTCAATATATTATTAAATAATTCCTTAGCTTGCTCAACAGTTCGTTCCCTGGAAACACAACCAGCACAACTATCTAGAAAGTTCCTAGAAGAATTAGTTGGTCCATTATAGAAAATATCAAGTATTTCATTTTTCCTAAGAGGATGATCAGGCAAAGCATTAAGTAACTAGAGAAGCCTCCCCAAATCTTGTGGGAGACTCTCTTCTTCAATTGGCACAAAGTTAAATATTTCCTGTAAAGCAGCTTGTTTCTTATGAGCAGAAAAATATTTTTCAGAGAAGTAATAAATCATATCATGGGGACTACGCACACAACCAGGAGAAAGAGTATTGTACCAAGTCTTAGCATCACCCTTTAATGACAATAGAAATAACCCGAGGATATAGTAATAGCGAATTTTCTCATCATGAGCAAATAGGGTGGCTATTTCATTTAATTTAGTAAGATGTGCCACAACAGCTTCAGTTCATAGCCATGAAAAGGATCAGATTCAACCAAAGTAATTAACTCTGGGTCGACAGAGAATTCATAGTCCTTATCAGTAACAAAGATAGGTGAAGTAGCAAACTTAGGATCACATTTCATTCTAGCATTCAAAGATTTTTATTTCAACTTGACTAGTAGTTTCTTTAGATCATCTCTGTCCTTAGAAGTAAGAAAGTCTCTAGCTACCTCTTCATCCATAACATAACCCTCAGGTATATTAGGCATTTCAAATCTAGGAGAGCTAGGTCTAATAGGTGTTTCATAGTTCTTAGTTTCAAAGACTTCACTAGTTTTAGTAATTTCATCAGTTTCGGCATTCTCAATATCTTTAACTCTAACAAGTTGTTCATCAAGAAATTCACCTAGTGGCACGCTCTTATCAAGCAAGTACTAGCATCATCATCAGTATCATCCATAGAGGAAGTAGCATCATCGATAACTTGCGACATATCGGGATTAATAGCATGTGGTGATGTTGCAAGTCTATTCAAAACAGAAGGTGAATCAAGTGCAGTGCAAGATGGCAATTCCTTACCTCCCCTCGTCTTAGAGGGAACGATTTTGGTTCTGGTATATTTCAGATTCTTCATAAGGGTAAATAGATAATAATCCCATGTGACTCAACAAATATAGCTGTGCTCCCAGTAACAGCGCCAAAAAAGGTCTTGATAACCCACATGTATAGGGGATCGCGACAGTTTTCGAGGGTAGAGTATCCAACCCAAATTTATAGATTCGACACAAGGGGAGCCGAAGAATATTGTATGTATTAGCAGTTGAGTTGTCCATTCAACCACACCTGGAGATTAAATATCTGCAACAAAGTGATCAGTAGCACAGTAATATGATAGTTTGATAGTAGTAATAGTAACAATAGGAGTGGTAACGGTAACAACAGTAATAGTTTTGTAGCAGTTGTAACAGTATCAATAGCAATAGTAACTTAGCAAGAACAATATGTGAAAAGCTCATAGGCATTGGATCGGTGACTACGTTGGATAATATTCATCATATAACAGTCATAACCTCGGGTGACACACAACTAGCTCCAGTTCATAAATATAATGTAGGCATGTATTCCGTAAATGGTCATACGTGCTTATGGAAGAGAACTTGCATGACATCTTTTGTCCGACCCTCCCGTGGCAGCGGGGTCCATAAGGAAACTAGGGGATATTAAGGCCTCCTTTTAATAGATAACCAGAACAAAGCATTAACACATAGTGAATACATGAACTCCTCAAACTACGGTCATCACCGGAAAGTATCCCAATTGTTGTCACCTTGGGGTTTACGGATCATAACACATAATAGGTGCAAATAACTTGCAAGATCGGATCACGAACATAGATATAATGATGAAAACATAAACGGTTCAGATCTGAAATCATGGCACTCGGGCCCTAGTGACAAGCATGAAGCATAGAAAAGTCACAACAACATCATCAGAAAATAGTGGATACTAGGGATCAAGCCCTAACAAAACTGACTCGATTACATGATGAAGCTCATCCAACTCCTCACCGACCAGCGAGCCTACAAAGCAATTACTCACTCCCGGTAGTGAGCATCATGAAATTGGTGATGGAGGATGGTTGGTGATGACGAAGACCGAAGATCCCCCTCTCTGGAGCCCCGAACGGGCTCTAGATCTGGCTTCCTGATGAAGAACACGAGGTGGCGGCGGCTCTGTATCGTAAAACGTGATGAAACTTCTTCTCCTATTTTTTCTCCAAAAATAGGATTTTATAGCATCGGAGTTAGGGTCAGCGGAGCCTCGTGGGCCCCACTACCCATCAGGGCACGCCAGAGGGGTGTGGCGCACCCTGGTGACTTGTGGGCAGCTGGGACCCCCCCTCCAGTGGGTCTTGGTTCCAGTATTTTTTATTTATTCCAAAATAATTCTCCAAAAAGTTTCGTCCGATTCCAAGAACTCCTATTTTTGTACAAAAACAACACCATGGTAGTTCTACTGAAAACAACATCAGTATGGGTTAGTTTCATTCAAATCATGCAAATTAGATTCCAAACAATAGCAAAGGCGTTAAGACAAGTAGATACGATAGAGACGTATCAGCCGGCAGCCCGATGACCCCTTAGTCCAGGACTACCTCACCCACGTAAAAATTGCGAAGAAGAACGGTAGTAGATTGCTTACGAGTTGATCTGTTTTGAGCATCGCAAATCCTATACCAAGCATCTTTTAAATTCTCCCCTTCCCTTTGCTTAAAATTGAGAATCTCATTTTCAGGGGTAGACTTAACTAGAGAAGAACTAGCAATAATGGTAAAGCGAGCAAATAAGCAAACAAGCAAAAAGGCAAAAGAAAAATATTTTTTTTATTTTTGTGAAAATGTTTTAGAAGTCGGAAAGATGAAAACGAGAGGAAAATGGAAAATGAAAGTAAATGCAAGGAGATGAAAGTTTATGCCATGGTACTTGATAGGTTTTGGTGATGTCTCCTCGGTAATAACGCCGGAAATTCTTCCTGCTACTTCTGAGCTGCGTTGGGATTTCCTCGAAGAGGAGAGGATGATGCACTACAATAGAGATAAGTTTTCTAACGCACTTAAACTTTTTCAATGCTCACTCCGTACATGAGTGCAAGCCATGGATAGAGCACTATGGGTGGAATAGAATACAGTGGTAGAGAATAATATGGGGAAGACAAAAAAGGAGAAAGTCTCACATTGATGAGGCTAATAAGACGGGCTATGGAGATTGTCGGGGGAAACGACACCTATGGGATCACGAGGAATCCCTTTTGCTACGTTTGGCGAGCGCGGGGCTGTGGAAAGAGCGGGATTGAGAGATCAACGCAGGGGATTATCCAGGTTCGGGCCACAAGTGATGCGTAATACCCTACTCCTGCTGGTTTACATTTATCTGGTGTTCTTGGACTAGCTACAAGGCGAGCAGGGTCCAACATGTCCAAATCCTTCCTCAGTATGCCGCGGGCCTCCTTTTATAGTAAAAGGCCTGCCACAGTGGCACACAAAAGGTGGAAAGCTATACGGTGGTCGAGTCTATCTCCTGGCACCATAGGACAAATGCATTTAATGCGCTGCCGACGTGCCCTTCTTGGTTTATCGGGGACGGCAAGGAAGCTCGTCCCAGCTGTCGCCGCCTTGCCTAGCTTCGACGCGTGTCCGAACTGACAGGCGTGTAGTGGCACGCTGGCTGGCTGGCTGCTGAGTTGGTGCAGTGGCAGAGTCTTCACGAAGATCTGCATGCCACCACACAGGTGCTTGCTGAGTTGGCTTAGAGGCCGCACGTCGCCACGCAGATGCTCGCCTAGTTGGTGGGCTGGCAGCTGCATGGGAACGGCGGTGGAGTCTTGGCAGATGTGGGCCTGGCTGCGGCCCCACGCATGTCTTCGGCAAGGATCTTGCCGGGGCCCCGGCAAGGGTCTTGCCGCGGCGTCATGGGCGCCCCCGGCAAGGGTCTTGTCGGGGGGACCCGTGGGTATCCTCGGCAAGGATCTTGCCGGGGACCTTCGTCTTCTTATTATCATCTTGTCTTGGGTGCTTCTGGTCTTCACAAAGATCTGCATGCCACCATGGAGGTGCCTCCCGAGCCTCGGTTCCAAAGTGGTTGATGGTGTTGGAACTCTTGGGCTCAAAGGTGGCAGCTTTGCTGGTGTTGGGCAAGTTGCCCCAGCAAGGTACTTGCCGGGGCTGTGGAGGCCACCTCGGCAAGGGCCTTGCCAGGGGAGTCCACCTCGCCCTTCTGCTCTTTGTGTTTCTGGCTTGGCGTTGCTCTGGTCGTCTTGTGCCTTTATTTCCTTCCTCTGCCCCGCTAAGTGTGGCCGCAGGCGCGGCTCCAACTGCCCGCGCACAAGTAAAGGGGCACGAAATAGGACCCCTCCTTTAGTGCACGGACAGGAGCCCCCGGGCCTGGGCCACACATAAGCGCGACGCTTTGTTGGGCTCGGCCCAAAACGGTGCGCGGGCATCCGGGGCCGAGTTTTTACCGCGGTAACTCCCTCGCCAGTTGCACTTCCCCGCGACCCGCGTTGAATGCGCGACGTGGGGGTCATGCGTGACGTGGGGGTCATGCGTGGGATGACCGCAGCATGCTCGCATCATCCCATGGTGAACAGTAAAAAGGCGGCTTGCGTGTCCCTTTAAAACTGCAGGGCCGCTGCTCATTCACTCTCTCTGCCTTGGAACTGTCACTCCATGTTTCCCACTACGCCTGCCGCTTGCGCCACGTACGCCGCATGCACGGCGTGGGGGAGGTGACAAACGCATGGAATACGGGAAGGTGCGCGGGGGCCGATACTCACGTGCCTTTGATTGGGCGGGCAGGGCGGTCGATGGCCTTGCTCATTGCCACTTAATGAGCCGGACTTGAGCGGGCTCTTTAGAGGCGTAGAGCTAGTCTTTCGGCCTCCCCCGCCCAACTATAAAAAGGGAACTCGGGGGTAGGAGGAAGAGCGTCTCCCTGCGTCACCCCTCCGTCTCCATTCTTCACCCACGGTCATGGCGAGAGGGCGTGACCGCGGCCGTTCTTCCGCGGAGGCGACCAGGTCGTCCTCCCGCCAGAGAGCTGCGGCGGTCAAGGAAGAGCCAGACGCCCAGGGTGAAGGCCATGCTCGAGGTGCGGGCACCGGACGGGGCTGCAGTCGGCGAGGCGGCCGAGGCAAAGACAGCCGAGGCAGAAGCGGCCGAGGCAAAGGTGGCCGCGGAAGGGGGACGCCTGCGTCGTCTCCGTCGCCATCTCCCCAACCGTCTCCTCCTGCTTCGCCCAATGGTCACGTCGGGGACACGGTGCTTGAGTTTATCCTGCAGCTACGTGGGCCGCTGCGCAGCCGCCTTCGTCTTCCCGGGGCGTTTGCGAGGGTGCTGGAGATTGACCGGCCACCGCGGCTGAGGCTTCACATGAAGGGGTGTTGCCACGGCGACATGTGGGTGAACACAAGGTTTCCGCCCCTCAAGTGACGCTCCTTCATCGGGGCTGGAAAACCTTCGCACGTGCCCATTGCTTGATGGATGGGCATGTCCTCTGCTTCAAGTTAGCAGAGAGCGACCTACTCTCCATCAAGGTCTTCGGGCGCTCGAGACACAGGCTAGGGTGTTGTGCAGAGAGCTCGACCGATGACGAAAGCTCCTCCTCGGGCGACAGCGACGAGGAGGACAGTGACGGCGATGACGAGGGTAGCGGGCGGGAGGATGACGGGTCCGACTAGGCGTCGGACACACCGTCCCTAGGCGACGCCGGTAGCACCACCATTTGCACCATCAGCTCCTTGAACTTCTCGGGGCCGCTGCTTCTGGTGGCTGGCGCTAGAGGGTCGGAGAAGGTGAAGAAGGCGGGTGGCAGGCCGCCAACTCCGAGTACGATGGCACCGACGCCTTCGTCGTGTATTGCCAGCCCGCTGCCTCATCTTTCTGCCCCTTCCCCGGCACCGTCATCACCAGCCTTCTCTTGGTGTCTACTTCTGCTCATACCTCGCCTAGGTGCCCCTTTTGCCCTCCTGCTTGTCCTGATCCGTTCCCTGAGGAGAGGGACAAGAAAGGGATTACGAGCATCTTATCCTTTTTTTAGTTTTTAAGCCTGCGGGCACTTGTTAGATTTAAACCTTGTAATCCCCTTGCTCATGTTTACATTTCGTACGAACTGTACCTGTTTGGAACGTATTAATTAAAATAAAGGGTGCTTGTCGGGTTCTTTGTGCGTGAGCGAGGCCCATGCCAAGGAATGAATCCTTGTTATTTTTAAGATAAACATTGTCGCTCGGCAACAGGCCTTGCCGTCCCCTTACTTCATTCACGACCATACTCACGCTCTCGGTGGAGGCAGGGGCGAAGTAGGGTTAGGCCCTTCGTTTGCTTCCTTGTCACCACAACTACAACCAAGTTCCGGCCCAGGGAATAGTCCTTGGGCACAGGAAAGGGGGAGCACGGTGGCCCAGGAATAAACGAGGCTTCATACGTCCCAATACCATATGGAAATGCATAACAGGGGATAAAGGACTTATCTGAATCAGCAGCCCCCGGCAACCTTGGCTTGCCGTGGTCGGGTGCCTGAATCTGCAGCCCCCGGCAATGGCTTGTCGGGGTCGGGGATGTCGATCCGTCTCCCTGCCCTTAAATGGCTTAGCAGAAATGCTTGTGCAGCCTACGAACCAAAGAAAAGACTGGAAAGGACGAAAAGACACACACCTGACCTCTATGCTAGGGGTTAGTTGCCGTCGGCACTATCAACCCTACCAAGCAGAGAATTAACCTAGCATGCATGCTAAAACTTAGGGCGCCAGCGCTTCATTTATTTATGCTCAGGGTCTGCACCTGGCTTTGTACAAAGGGTTACATGCCTTGATGGAAAGGCTTGTACAAAAGGTGGCTTGCCGGGAGGCCCGGCAACCGCGCCTCATGGGTGAAACTTACAAAGATGTTCGATGTTCTAGGAGGTGCTCACTGGGATACCATCTTCGGTCTCCAGGCGGACTGCGCCAGGCCTGGTGACTCGTATTACCCGATAAGGGCCTTCCCACTTCGGCGTCAACTTGCTGGAATTCTTGGCCGAATGAACGCGCCGAAGAACAAGGTCGCCTTCCTCATGACTCCGGGCATGAACCTTGCGGCTATGGTAGCGGCGCAAGGCTTGCTGGTAGCATGCAGCTCGCATAGCCGCCCGAAGACGATCTTCCTCAAGGAGCATCGCGTCATCTTGCCGCAATTGCTCTTGCTCAAGCTCGTCATAAGCGAGCACTCGAGGTGACCCGTACGTGAGTTCCGTGGGGAGAACTGCTTCTGCCCCGTATTCCAGGGCAAAGGGTGTCTGGCCGGTGGCTCGATTTGGCGTCGTTCTGATCGACCAAAGAACCGTTAACAACTCATCAATCCAGCGCCTTCCACACTTGTGCAGCCTGTCAAAAGTCTTTGTCCTCGGTCCTCACAGTACCTCAGCATTTGCCCTCTCCGCCTGGCCGTTGCTCCGAGGGTGTGCCACCGAAACGAAACAGACCTTGCTGCCGAGGTCCTGGACGTATTGCATGAAGGTGTGGCTTCTGAACTGCGTGCCATTGTCGGTGATGACCCTATTCGGCACACCAAAACAGCAAACTAGCCCCTTGAAGAACTTGACGGCGGACTGTGTTGTCACCTTCCTCACTACCACCACTTCGGGCCACTTTGTGAACTTGTCGATTGCGACGTACAAGTACTCAAAGCCCCCGACAGCACGGGGGAAGGGGCCCAGTATGTCGAGCCCCCAGACTAAAAATGGCCAAGCGAGAGGGATTGTTTGAAGGGCTTGAGCTGGTTGATGAAGCTTCTTCGAATGGAACTGACATGCTTCACACTTGGTTACTAGCGCAGCTGCATCCTGGAGGGCTGTGGGCCAGAAGAAACCTTGCCGGAATGCCTTGCCGGCAAGGACCCTTGACCCTATGTGGGAGCCACACATACCTCCATATATCTCTGCCAACAGCTCTAGTCCATCCTCTTGAGGAATGCACTTCAGCCTGACTCCGTTTGGCCTCCTTCTGTACAGGGTATCATCCACAAACTGGTACATGTTGGACCGACGGGCTACTTTCTCTACTTCTTCCTGCTCCTCGGGGAGCTCTCCTGTTTGGAGGAAACAGACAGTGGGCTACGCCCATGCCGGGGCCTGGGGCTCGACAGCAAGGACCAAAGGCACATCCTCGGCCACAGGGGTAGCTACCTCTATGGTCAGGGCCTGGGGCCCCGTCGGAGGTAGTTGCCCCTCGGCATGCTTGGGGTACCCGGCAACCTCCTTGCCGGCGGCTCCTGTGAGCTCGGCGGGAAGGTACTTGCCGGGGCTTGTCTTCCTTCGCTTGTTCTGCCCTGATGATGGCTCTACGGATGGTTGTATTAACTGAAGTACAAAGGTACCTGGTTCCACAGGCAACTTGATGGCAGCGCGTTTCGACAGGTCGTCGGCAATGTCGTTCTCCGCTCGGGGAACATGTTCTACCTGTAGGCCGTCGAAACGTTCTTCCAACTTCCTCAGTTCACTCACGTAGGCCTCCATCAACGGGCTCTGGTAATTTTTGTTAACTTGCTTGACGACGAGATGTGAATCACTCTGATGATGAGCTTCTTGATTCCAAGGTCTGCAGCGATCCTGAGACCGGCAAGCAACCCCTCGTACTCCACCGTATTGTTCATTGATTTTTCCTCGGGGAAGTGCATCTGGATTACGTACTTGAGGTGCTCTCCGGTGGGTGCGACGAGTAGCACGCCAACACCAGCACCTTGGAGTGAGAAAGCTCCGTCAAAGTACATATCCACTCACTACTCGTCTCCTTGCCAGGAAGGGTGGTCTCTTGAATCTCCTCGTCGGGCGTTGCAGACCACTCTTCTATGAACTCTGCCAAAGCTCGGCTCTTGATCGTTGAAGTACTTTCAAACCTGAGGCCAAAGCTCGACAGCTCCAATGCCCACTCCACAATCCTCCCCGTCGCATCTGGGTTGTGCAAAATCCATTGCAAATGGAGGCGGGTGACGACGGTGATCTCGTTGCGCTTGGAAATAGTGGCGCAGCTTTCTCGAGGCCATGAGAAGGCCGAAAAGCAGATTCTGCATTCCAGAATATCTTAACCTAGCCCCTGCAAGAGGGAGCTGACAAAATATACTGGGTACTGCACCATCTTCTTCTTCTGTCCCACTTCGCCCATCCTCTCAGGCTCTGCCTCGTCGGGTCCGGGCCTTGCCGGGGGTTCTGGTTTGCCGGCGTCAGGCTCTGCCGGGGAAGACCCCAACCCGCCATCTGACGGCTCTGCTGCAACTTCTGCTTCTCCCTCAGGTTCCCTCTGCGCCACCAGCACAACACTGACCACTTGATTCGTTGCTGCTAAGTACAGTAGCAACGGCTCCCGTGGTTTAGGCGCGACTAGTATTGGCGTGGAGGAGAGGTACCTCTTCAAATCTTGCAGTGCTGCCTCTTCCTCCGGAGTCCATTTTACTGGACCCACCATTTTCAAAACTTTGAAAAAGGGGAGGGCGCGCTCAGCAGATTTGGAGATGAACCTACTCAGGGCAGCAACGCAGCCGGCGAGCCTACGGACGTCTTTGACCCGTTTCGGCGCCTCAATCTGCTCGATCGCTTTGATCTTGTCGGGATTTGCTTCGATTCCGTGTTGATACACAAAGAACCCGAGAAGTTTGCCGGAGGGGATACCGAACACGCACTTCTCTGGGTTGAGCTTGAGGTTGATCTTGCGCAGGTTTGCGAATGTTTCTTCTAAATCTTGCACGAGCGTGGCCCTGTCCTTGGTTTTGACCACTATGTCATCCATATAAGCTTCCATATTTCTATATAGTTGGGGCTCAAAACCAACCTGGACTGCCCGGGCAAATGTCGAACCAGCGCTCTTCAACCCGAAAGGCATTCGTACAAAACAGTACGTACCACATGGGGTGATGAACGTGGTCTTCTCTTCGTCTTCCTTCATCATGAAGATCTAGTAGTACCCTGAATAGGCATCTTGGAATGACAGCAGGTCACACCCGGCAGTGGAGTCTACAATCTGGTCGATGCATGGCAGGGGGAAAGGATCCTTTGGACAGGCTTTATTGATGTCTATGTAGTCAATACATAGCCTCCACTTCCCATTTTCCTTACGCACCACCACCGGATTGGCCAACCACGTGGGGTGGTGTACTCCTCTTACCAGGCCTGCCGCCTCCAACTTCCTGATCTTTTCAACGATGAACTCTTGTCGCTCCAAAGCTTGCTTTCTGACCTTCTGCTTGACGGGCAGCGCGTGAGGACATACAGCAAGATGGTGCTCAATCACCTCCCTGGGATCGCCGGGGATGTTAGATGCTTTCCATGCAAATACATCAACATTCGCCCACAGGAAGGCGAAGAGCGCGCTTTCGTATTTGCTGTCGAGGGTGGAGCTTATAGTGAAAGCCCCGCCCGTGCCGTCCTCCTTGACGGACACCTTCTTGGTTTCTGGTGGTGCAGCCTTGGACTTCTTGCTCTTGCCGGTGGAGGTCCCTGGCACGTCCTCAACGGGAGCACAGCACTCCGAAGAGGTGCGCTTGCCGGAGTGGTGCAAGACGTCTTGTCGTCTTTCTTCCTTCCTGGGGCTTCAGTGGCAGGAGCAAGGGCCCTGGCGGCAGCTGCTGCAACTGCCTCTCGGTAGAGTTGGTCGGCACAAATGAGCGCGTCCTTCTTGTCAGAGGGGACGGTGATGATGGTCAGCGGCCCTGGCATCTTCAATGTGTTGTAGGCGTAGTGTGACGCCACCATGAACTTGGCCAGCGCTGGGTGGCCAAGGATCCCATTGTATGGCAGGGGGATCTCGGCAACATCAAAAACGATCTTCTCCGTCCTGTAGTTCAGCTTGCCCCCGAACGTAACGGGCAACGTGATTTTACCTTTCGGCTGACTCCTTCCCGGGTTGACCTCTTGGAACGTGCCCGTCTCCTCGAGATCTCCATCAGGAATCTGCAGCTTCTTGAACACAGCGGGCGAGATCGAATTCAGACCGGCCCCACCATCAACCAGCACTTTAGTCACCTTGAGGTTGTGTATTGTTGGTGAAACCAACAACGACAAACATCCGCCCGCAGTTGTGCGATCAGGGTGATCCTCGGCGTCAAAAACAATGGGCGTGCGGGACCACTACAGGGGCTTCTGGGCATCGAACAACGGCTCTGCCGCAGTGACCTCACGCGCCCACCGCTTCAGCTGGCGGTGTGAGGTGTGCAACGAGGTGCCGCCTTCGACGCACATGGCCTCTGTAGCCTTCTGGAACTCGTGCTCGCCGGACTCGTCGTCCTCGTCATGATCATCATCTTCCTCTTTCTTGTCGCGGCCCCGAGCAGGCCTCTCTTGTTGGTTAGCTTTGCCGCGGCGACCCCCTTGGCCGCCATGCTTCTTGTCGGATCCCTCAGCACCATCCTGACCCTTCTCCTTGTCTCGCCTTTCATACTCAGCCTTCTGCTCTTCTGCAAGCAGCTCAACTTGTCGGCAGTTCTGGAGGTCATGGCCCTTGGTGCGGTGGATCTTGCAGTACTGCTTGTCGGAGCCTCCTGGCTTGCCGGCGACCGCCAGGGCCAAGCAGGGGGCACATCCGGCAACCTCCTTGCCGGGGTCGTCAGCCCTGGCCTTTCTGGAGGCGCCGAGCTTGCCCGATCCCTCAACGGCAAGCACAGTCTTGCCCTTGCGCTTCCTGTTGTGGCGCCGACCCTTCTTTGTCGAGGCGGCGGTGTCTTCGTCTGTGGAGTCGGTTTCCGCACCGGCGTCCTCTATCGGCCAGAACATAAAGTTCGGCCACATCTTTGACCTTGTTCATCGCCAACTCTTCCCGCATCTTACGGTTGCGCACATTCTGATGGAATGCGCTGATAACGGCGGCGGGATGAACATGTGGGATGTTGTACTGCACCCGGCTGAACCTCTGTATGTACTTGCGCAGGTTTTCACCTTCTTTCTGGGGGATGATATGCAAATCGCTTTCCTGGCCATGAGCTTGGTGGCCTCTAGTGAAGGCGCCAACAAACTCAAGACACAAATCCGACCAAGAAGAAATGGAATCCCCTGGCAAGTGCATCAACCATGACATGACGTTGGGTTTGAGTGCCAACGGGAAGTAATTGGCAAGCACCTTGTCGTCGCGAGCTCCAGCAGCTTGCATTGCGATGGTGTAGATGCTGAGGAACTCCGACGGGTGGGTCTTGCCGTTGTACTTATCGCCAACATCGGGCTTGAATGTGCGGTGGGAGGGCCACTGGAACTGCCGCAGCTCTCGGGTAAAGGCTGGACAACCCACCTCGTAAGGCAGGTCACCGGGCCCCCCGGCACCGGGTGGTCCATAGTAGGCCCCGCACGCCGATATGACTGATGGCACGTCTCCCTTCGTCATTCGATGGTAGTTTGAGCGTCTTCCTGGGCCCGTTCCCGAAGGACTTGACGTTGGTCGTGGCAGGTTCGCGGGTCGGACGACGCTGTGGAAATGTTGTCACCGATGTCGGGTCGATGGGCCGGTGGCTGTTGTCACGGCCGCGGGGGGGGGGGGAGAGTGCACCGTGGTCGCAGCGTCTCTTGTCCCCCCACCGCCGGCATGCACCGGCTCGTCAAGACGCCGGTGCGAGGGTCCCGTTGGGAGCGGCTCATCTTTGTTGGCGAAGCTGACAAGGCTTCGAATGGTGGCTCTCCACTCGTCGAGCTTCTCCGCAGCAGGGTCAAGTCGAGGAGCAGCTGCACGCGCGCCAGCGCTTCTGCTCGCATAGGTGGCGGCGAGATCTGCGTAGAGCGTGGTGCGCTCTGACTTCTAACCGGGTTAGAAGGGGCCCTGTCATGGTCTCGTGGTCGCACGCTGCCTGCACCGGCGTCTGAGCGCGCATGCCGGCCTGGTTCGTCCTGTGAGTGGCGCACAGGGCTCTTTCCGCGGGGGTGCCCGGGGGCTCCGGCATCGCGGTGTTGCTCATCGTGGGCGGCCTGGGAAGGGCGCGGCGCGGGCGCCAGCTGGGGTGCTGTAGAGGCTGTTGCGCCACCTGTGGGTAGCACGGCCCCACCCCCTGACCCAGCGGCACGTGGCTCATCGTCTCGGATTCGGCCGACGCCGCTCGCCTGGCTCCGATCACCAGAATGTCATGGATGCTCGCGGGCCACGTCTCAGGCCCCATCCGTGGGCACCCGGCCGCCTGCTCGCGCGTGCGCAGACGGGCCGGCCCCAGGCGAGCCGATCGCTGTGATCCCCTTTCTCTTGGGGGCCATGGTGATGATGAAGTTGGTGTGCTAACCTTCAAACCGGAATCTCACAGCTTGCGCCCCCTACCTGGCGCGCCAAAGATGTCGGGGGAAATGACACCTACGGGATCAAGAGGAATCCCTTTTGCTGCGGTTGGTGGATGCGGGGCTGTGGAAAGAAAGGAATTGAGAGATCAACGCAGGGGGATTATCGAGGTTCGGGCCACAAGTGATGCGTAATACCCTACTCCTGCTGGTTTATGTTTATCTGGTGTTCTTGGACTAGCTACAAGGCATGCAGGGTCCAAAAAGTCCGAATCCTCCCTCAGTACGCCGCGGGCCTCCTTTTATAGTCAAAGGGGCTGCCACAGTGGCACACAGGAGGTAGAAAGCTATACAGTGGTCGAGTCTATCTCCTGGCACCGTAGGACAAACACATTTAATGCGCTGCCGACGTGCCCTTCTTGCTTTATCAGGGACGGCAAGGAAGCTCGTCCCAGCTGTCGCCGCCTCGCCTGGCTTCGACGCACGTCCGAACTGATGAGGCGTGTGGTGCCACGCTGGCTGGCTGGCTGCTGAGTTGGTGCAGTGGTAGAGTTTTCACGAAGATCTGCATGCCACCACGCAGGTGCTTGCTGAGTTGGCCTAGAGGCCGCACGTCGCCACACAGGTGCTCGCCTAGTTGGTGGGCTGGCAGCTGCATGGGAACGGTGGTGGAGTCTTGGCAGATGTGGGCCTGGCTGCGGCCCCCCGGATGTCTTTGGCAAGGGTCTTGCCGGGGCCCTGGCAAGGGTCTTGATGCGGCGTCGTGGGCGCCCCCGGCAAGGGTCTTGCCGGGGGGGACTCGTGGGTATCCTCGGCAAGGATCTTGCCAGGGACCTTCGTCTTCTGATTATCATCTTGTCTTGGGTGCTTCTGGTCTTCACAAAGATCTACATGCCACCATGGAGGTGCCTCCTGAGCCTTGGTTCCAAAGTGATTGATGGTGTTCGGCAAGTTGCCCCGGCAAGGTTCTTGCCGGGGCTGTGGAGGCCACCCCGGCAAGGGCCTTGCCGGGGGAGTCCACCTCACCCTTCTACTCTTTGTGTTTCTGGCTTGGCGTTGCTCTGGTCGTCTTGTGCCTTTGCTTCCTTCCTCTACCCCGCTAAGTGTGGTCGCAGGCGCGGCTCCAACTGCCGGCGCACAAGTAAAGGGGCACAAAATAGGACCCCTCCTTTTGTGCACCGACAGAGATGCCCATCAATTGATGTCAATGCAAGGAGTAGGGATTGCAATGCAACAGATGCACTAAGAGCTAATAAATGTATGAAGCTCAAAAACAAAACTAAGTGGGTGTGCATCCAACTTGCTTGCTCATGAGGACCTCGGGTATTGGAGGAAGCCCATCATTGGAATATACAAGCCAAGTTCTATAATGAAAAATTCCCACTAGTTATATGAAAGTGAAAGCATAGGAGACTCTCTATATGAAAAACATGGAAGTACAAGTGTGGAAAATGCAGTAACATTGCCCCTTCTCTCTTTTTCTCTCATTTATTATTTTTTTCTTTTTTGTTGGGCTCTTTTTGGCCTTTTTTCATGGGCTCTTTTTGGCCTCTTTCTTGCTTTGTTTCCTCCCTTGGGACAATGCTCTAATAATGAATACTGATGATCATCACACTTCTATTTACTTACAACTCAAAATTACAACTCGATACTAGAACAAACTATGACTCTATATGAATGCCTTAGGAGGTGTACCAGCATGTGCAATGATCTAGCGTAACAAGTATAAAAAATGATGAATGGTGGTTGAGCCACAAATACTATGTCAGCTATATGATCATGCAAAGCAATATGACAACGATGATGTGTGTCATAAAAACGGAACGGTGGAATTTGCATTGCAATATATCTCGGAATGGCTATGGAAATGCCATAATAGGTACGTATGGTGGCCATTTTGAGGAAGATATAAGGAGGCTTATGTGTAATAGAGCATATCATATCACGGGGTTTGGATGCACCGACGAAATTTACACCACATCTCGAGGTGAGAAAGGGCAATGCATAGTACCGAAGAGGCTAGCAAATGACGGAAAGGTGAGAGTGGGTATAATCCATGGACTCACATTAGTCATAAAGAAGTCACATAGTTATTGCGAAAGTTTATTAGCCCTCGAAGCAAACTACTACTATGCATTCTCCTAGGGGGAGGTTGGTAGGATTTAACCATCCCGCGCCCCTAACCTTCACACAAAGGAAGACACTCAATAATAAATTGTGCTTCAACTTCTTAGCATAACGAGAGACCACACGTGCATGCTTCAGGAATCACAAACCTTAACCCCAATACTCTTACTAGACCACAATCACTCACTAGTACCTCCCACATATTACCATCTTTATATCGCAAAACTATTGCAAGGAATCAAATATATCATATTTAGTGATCTACATGAAAGATTTTATTATATCCCTCTTGCATACCTATCATATTAGGACAAATTTCAGAACTTGTGCATATTGCCATTACAATTATCAAGTCTCAAGATGATATAAGAAAATCATGAGACTACAACTATTTCTTTAAAATATAACCACTGTCGTGCTCTAAAAGATATAAGTGAAGTACTAGAGCAACTGCCTAGCTCAAAAGATATAAGTGAACCACAAAGAGCATTCTAAGAAATCACGAATAATGTGTACCCCCCTAAGAAAGGTGTGTCCAGAAAAGATGATTGTGGCAAACTAAACGGCAAACAAAGCAAAGACTCATATAATACACGACGCTCCAAGCAAAGCTCATATCATATGATGAATAAAAATATAGCTCCAAGTAATTTACGGATGGTTGGTAGAAGAAAGAGGGGATGCCATCCGGGGCATCCCCAAGATTAGACGCTTGGTAATCCTTTAATATTACCTTGGGGTGCCTCGGGTATCCGCAATATTAGGTTTTTGCCACTCCTTATTCCTTCATCCATCACGATCTCACTCAAAACTTGAAAACTTCAGCGCACAAAACTGAACAGAAAACTTGTGAGATCCGTTAGTATAACAAGCAAATCATCGCTTAGACACTGTTGTAAACCCATTCATATTTTATTATTGCATAATACCTAATGTATTCTAACTTCACCACGACTTATACCCCCCGATACAATCCATAGATTCATTAAAACAAGAAAACAATACAACGAAAACAGAATCTATCAAAAGCAAAACAGTCTGTAATGATCTGACTAACCACATTACTTCTATAACTCCAAAAATTCTGAAAATTAAGACAACATGGGAATTTTTTATTCAATCATGTGTAAAAACTACAGAATTTTATCACGTTCCAGTGAACCTAAACAATTCTACTACTGGATGCAAAAGTTTCTGTTTTCTCACATAATCAAAGCAACTATTATTCAAATCATCCCAAAGGCTTTACTTGGCACAAACACTAATTTAAACAGAAAAACACAACCATAACAATAGCATAGTTGTGTGCACACCAAAAAATAGAAAATAAACAAGAAAAATAAAGATAATTGTTGGGTTGCCTCCCAACAAGCGCTATTGTTTTACACCCCTAGCTAAGCATAACGCATAGTTTCAAGTGTTGTCATCCTTCATATCCATGCTTCCTAGGAGTTTTAGCATACATATTTTCAACAATCACACTCCTAGGTATAAACTTGAGAAATTTATTCTCATAGATAGGTTCCTTTATTAAATCAATGAAGTTGGGGTGTACACTAATCATTTTAAGATGCGCGCTTACATTGCTAGATGTGGCACCCTTGTTCTTAGGAACATACATAAGCTGGCAATTCTTACGAGGAGGAGTCTTTTCAATAGTTTTAGCGGAAGAAAAAGTGGGACCTAAATTATTAATAATTTCATCCAACTTTCCGATCCTAGTGGGGCTTTGCTCCATCCTCTCATTAATTATTGGTTCCTTTTCTTTTAGCATCATAAGAGTGGTCCTACCTTTGAACCAAATTGAGTAATGTGATTATGAATCTTTTTATCCAAATTTTCAATATGCTCTATAGTAGGCATTTTATTTTCAATAGCCTCTAGCCTTTGCATAACATGTTCTAAAGTCAATGTTGTTTCATTAATAATGATAGGTGGTGATCCCACTAAATTTCCCATGGCACTGAAAGCATCAATGGTGTGACTACTCAAGACATTCCCTCTGGTAATAGTATCTAGCACAAATCTATACCAAGTAGTAACACCCACATAAAATTTGCAAAGACGAATGGTAGTAGATTGCTTACGAGTTGATCTGTTTTGAGCATCACAAATCCTCTAGCAAGCATCTTTTAAATTATCCCGTCCCCTTTGCTTAAAATTGAGAAACTCATTTTCAGAGGTACACATAACAAGAGAAGAACAAGACATATTGGTAAAGTGGGCAAATAAGCAAACAAGCAAAAAGGCAAAAGAAAAATATTTTTGTGAAAACGTTTTAGAAGTGGGGGAGATGAAAATGAGAGGCAAATGACGAATGAAAGTAAATGCAAGGAGATGAAATTTTATGCGATGGTACTTGATAGGTTTTGGTGATGTCTCCTTGGTAACGGTGCCAGAAATTCTTCCTACTACTTGTGAGCTACGTTGGGATTTCCTTGAAGCAGAGAGGATGATGTAGTACAATAGAGATAACTATTTCCCTCAATTAAGAAGCAAGGTTATCAATCTAGTAGGAGAACCACGCAAGACCTCGTACAACACCTACACACAAAATAACAAATACTTGCACCCAACACGATCAAGGGGTTGTCAATCCCTTGGCGGTTAATTGCAATGATCAAATATTGTTGTGCTATATAGATAAACAAAAACACAAAATAAACTAATGGTTAATAAATTGCAGCAAAATATTTTTCAATTTTAATATATGATAAAGATAGACCTGCGGGCCATAGTTTTCACAAGAGGCTTCTCTCTCGAACAAAAAGCATACAGTGAGTGAACAAATTACTGTTGGGCAATTGATAGAAAAGCGCATAGTTATGACGATATCCTAGGCAATGATCATGTATATAGGCATCACATCTGAGGCAAGTAGACCGACTACTGCATTCATCTACTAGTATTACTCCACACAACGACCGCTTTCCAGCATGCATCTAGAGTATGAAGTTCATAAAGAACGGAGTAACGCCTTAAGCAAGATGACATGATGTAGACAAAGTAAATCCAATCAATATGAACCCCATCGTTTTCCCCTTAATGGCAACAATACAAATACGTGTCTTGATCCTTTCCTTCACAGGGATATAGAGCACCGCAAGATTGAGCCCATTACAAAGCACCTCTCCCATTGCAAGATAAATCAACCTAGTTGGCCAAACCAAACAGATAGATCAGAGAGAAATAACAAGATATAACAATCACGCATAAAAGAGTTCAGAGAAGACTCAAATAATATTTATAGATAATCCGATCATAAACCCACAATTCGTCGGATCCCAACAAACACACCGCAAAAAAAGATTACATCGAATAGATCTCTGAGAACATCGAGGAGAACATTATATTGAAGATCAAAGAGAGAGTTGAAGCCATCTAGCTACTAGCTATGGACAGATCATCGGAAGGGCAGCAAGGTTGATGTAGAGGCCCTCCATGGTCGATTCCCCCTCCGACAGAGTACCGGAAAAGGCCTCGAGATGGGATCTCGCAAGAATAGAGGCTTGTGGCAGCCAAAAAAGTATTTTCGGTGGCTCTCTGTTGGTTTCCCGATTTTAGATAATTTATAGAATTTGAATTAGGTCAAATGGAGGAACGAGGGGCCCACATGGTACTAGGGCGCTCCTGCCCACTCTATGCGCGCCCTAGTGCCTTGTGGCCTATTCCTTTGCCTTCTGGCCTTCTCCCAAAGCTAGAGTCTCTTATATCCAGAAAAAAACGTCAAAAAGTTTCGTGGCATTTGGACCATGTTTGGTACTGATTTCCTGGAAAACCAAAAACATGCAAAAAAACAGCAACTAGCACTTGGCACTAAGTTAATATGTTAGTCACAAAATATGATATAATATTGCATATAATTTCATATAAAACATCCCAAGATTGATACTATAATAGCATGGAACAATAAAAAATTATAGATAGTTGGAGACATATCAACTGTCCTTTGTTGAGATGTCCACATATGATATTCTTCGCTTGAGAGTCGAGTTGCTTGAATATCTTCACGTCTCTAGCATTGATGCTAGGAGCAATAGTGGGGACGCCTTTCTCAAACACGAACCATAGATCTTTGTCAATTGCCTCAAGATGCATGCGCATCTTGTTCTTCTAGTAAGGATAGTCTGTGCCATCGAAGATTGGGCACGTAGCGGATACCTTGATCATATTTGCAGTCTGCATAACTAAAACTCTAGGTGGTTAAATCAAAATCACACAGAACAAGGGTGTACCTTACACTGATACCAATTGAAAGTGCAAGTTTACTCCCAGATGGGGTGAATGGGAGATTTTTATAAATTCATCAAACTCTAAAGAATTTGACAAAGATCAGAGTGCAGAAATAGAAACGAGAGTGAACTAAATCAGCACAAAAACGGAAAGCATGCATACAAGATACATACGGGTGAAGAACATGCAACCATACAAGCATACAAGCATGAGAAAGCTGAACTGAAGAAATGTAAAACAGCATGATGAAAGTATTTAGTTCAAGTTCTTCAGAAAGTAGATCACAAATTCTTCAGCAGCGGAAATACTAAAGGTAAGGGCTAGGAATTTGAAACTAGGTTGGCTCGGTGAAGACACGTCAATTTGATAGACCAGTTCCAATTGATGTATCATTTGTACGTCTGATTGAGGCTGCTGAGGCAAACTCAGAGGACACTTAGTCCTCATCATATTCCTCTTGAGCTAAAGTCACATAGACCTCGTGCAATCACTCATGGTAAGTCTTCAAGGTAGACTTCAAAAACCTTCACAGACATGTTCACCGGCATACCACAATAACTCTTGGGTCCTCAGAAAATGACGTCTAACCATCTGGAAGAATGACAGTCTTCAAAGGTAACAGGCGTCGAATCACACAGATCAATTTCTTCAGTGATGCTCAATCACTTTGGCTCTGATTGGGTTTTTCCTCACTTAGGATTCTCTCAAAGTCGTCAGAGGATGGGTTGCTCTTAAATGACAAGTGTCAAGTTCTCTTTGAGCAGCCAACCAACAAGTGGTTGTGGGGGTCGGCTACTTATAGCCAGGGGCAACCCGGCATGAATTATCACAAAAACCGTTCTCAAACTTGACTATTGTTAAAACCCTTCTCAAACTTGGCTGTTGTTAGGATAAGGATCCACTCGACAGCTGGCATGCAGCGCAGCAACAATCGGAAATTTGAACTCTTAATTTCGTCGGGGCACTCAATTTCCTCACGATATGCAGATCGCACTAGAGAAATCCTAACTCCTCAGCCTGACTAAATTCGTCTGTGACCAGATGAACTTTGTCACTGTCGCTCGCAAATTCGTCAGCTGTTTCCGGAGATTTCCAAAGGCTTCACTCGAAGCGGCTTGTATATGTATAGATTTGAGCATCACTTTGGAAATGTGAACAATGATTCACCTAGACCCCCTTTAACAATACAGTTTTTCCTATGACTCAAAATAAGAAGAAACTACGAAAACAAAAGTCTTCAAGCTTCAAAGTATTCACATCAATTTCTTCAAAGGTCGTACCAATTTCATCACAAAGTTCTTCACTTGAAGAAATGCATTTTTAGGGGTCGTCTTCCATGGGTTAAACCAAATCTTCAGGGACTTTAACTCCGATGTATACTCACAAACACATTAGTCCCTCAACCCATTTGTCTTCAATACTCCAAAACCACTAAGGGAGCACTTGATGCACTTACAAACACGCTTCCCCTAACAAGCCTGCTGCATGTATTTACAAATTTCTTAAACTCTTACAGCAGTGGAAGCCACTCATTAAGGAAGTTGATAGAGAAGCGAGGATCTCCTGGTTGCCTATGTGAAGGCTACAACATCTAAACATATAAACCAGGAGCAGGCACCCCAATCCACCTGATGTTCATGAAGTAGTTTTGGAGTCACTCGTAGTGCATAGGTTGCTAGCATGCATGCTATGTATGCCACCACGACTATATCTGTGTTGTTGGTGCAACATTTAAACTTGTCGTTGGTTGCTACCTCCTTTGCCTCATTTGTTGTTTTGAATTCTGCCATGTGGCTTTATTTATAAAGTTGGGATATCGCCTTTTCTCTAAAAAAAGCCACAAAAATGAATTCCCTTGAATGATTGCCTTCAATGTGATTCACCTAGATTCCAAATGTTGAGTATTATGTTTAGTTAGGAAATACGAGATAGACTAGGATATGTTCCGGCTTGTCTTGTACTCCAAGTTAGTCAATGTACTCCTATATATATGCCCACGAGGCTCAAGCAATACAACACATATTTCACCAAACCTCTCTCTCCCTTATAACATGGTATCAGCCTAATCGATCCGAACCCTAGCCGTCGCCCACGCTTCCGGCCCGCACGCCGCCCCTGGGGCGGTCTCCCTCCATGACGGCCGCCGGGGGCCGCGCCGCCCGTACCTAGGGTCCGTCCGCCGGTCGTGTCAACTAGCTGCCCTAACGAGTCTTTTTTCCCGATCCTTTGATCTGGAGTTTTCTCTCTCTGGCCGGTCGCTTTGATCGACGTCTACTTTTTGGTTTTTCGATCTAAGATCAGTTTGCGTCGCCCGCCGCCGCCGTCTATACAACACGCCTCTACTCCACCATTGGCATCGACTTCATCAACATCTTTGTTGTCAGATGGCTCCCACCTTCCACTCCTCTCCCCTCCCACCTGCTCCACCAAAGTTCATGGTGATCTATAATTTGATTCAAGATGGAAGGCCTTTTGCATTGGGATTTTGCCCCTGGCTTAGCCCTTGCCGATCAGGTGAGAAGAAATTTTGGTTCCACGGTGCATCTTTCTCCCTTCCGAGACGCCAAGGAATTCTTCCTTGCAGTCTCCTTCTCTTTGGCCTCCTTTCCTCTCCATGAAGAATCTGTGGGTATTGCTCTTCAATGATGTATTGGGGGCATTAGTTCTGGTTTTAAAGTGCACAAGATCAATCCTCGTGTGTTCCGTTTCTCCATTGCCAATAACAAAGTGGGACATTTTATCTATGGTCTTAAGGATCGTATTTGGCCGGACTTTATTTGTCATTTTCATCGGTTCAATGGCCGTTTTGCCCGAGTCCCCACGTCTACTCGTAATTGGCATGCTGATGAAGAACTATCAGAAATTTCAGCTAGACACCCAATGGCTATCAAATCGGACTTGGGGTTTCTAAGAAATAGTTCTACTGGGACAGCTTCCTATCATGAGTTATGCAAATTCTCTTTGGTACCACTTGATCATATGGTTTTCTCCAACAAAAGTTCTCGGGAAGCTTCTTCATCCTCCTCTATTCCGAAGAACACTCATGGCATTCAAATTCAATTTGGATCTTTTTTGGCAACAAACAATGAGGAGCACATAATTCAGGAACCTCTGAGGATTTCTTTAATGAAGAAATATCTCCGCTTAGAGGAAATGGAGGAAGAGCACAATCCGGCGTGTCTATGTTTGGGTGCCTTTAATTGCCCTATTAATGTTTCTTATCTTGTGCGGCCTCAGTGCTTTCTTAAATCGGCGTTCAAATATGCCATGGCCCATTCTATCTGGCCTCCTAGACACTCGGCCCAGCACAAGGCTGATTTGGCCCAGGCCTCCTATTCTGAGGAGGAGATTACTACTCTTGATCAAAATTGGGCGGTCTTGTGTGCTCGCTGCCTACAATGGGGTCACCCGAAGATTCACTGCCCGGCTAGGCTGATTTGCATTAATTGCTCTGCACCTGATCACAAGGTAAGTAATTGCCCGGTTCGGATTACTCAGTAACAAATTGGACTAGTTGATGCAGTCAGGTCACATAATATCAATCTCCCAAGCTTTCCTGTTGCCCCGGATTCTTATATGAATAAACGCACGGAAACCGACCGTCCGATGCGAGGCCTGCAGCCACTATGGACACTTGGTACAATCCTGTCGATGGAAGAGGTGGCGTGAGCGTTGGCAGTGGATCCCTAAATATCCTCAACATACCAAAAATGTCCCCTCACGCTTTTGCTTCTAATCGGTTTCCTCAATCGACACCGCCCTGCTCCAGCCATTCGCCACCTCGGCCACCCCCGTCACCTCAGCCGCTCTCCATCTGCACCACCACCATGGCAAACTACCCTCTCAACCCGGTGCCTTTCCTGCCGCCGGGCTTCGCCGTCGAACAAGGACCGGCGGATCGTGTTGTCCGCAGTGGCATGGTCGTCGGGCCAGTCCCGCCGCTCAACCATGACTATCTGGCCATTGCGGAGTCCAGCCACTACGTGCCTCTGCATCGCCGTGCTATCATCCGTCATGCCATCAGAGGTTTGCTTCATGAGGCCCAGCTTTTCACTACTGAAGTTAGCGATCACCCGTTTGGAATCAGGATTTTTGGCTTTGCGGACTCATTCATCAGAGATACTGCGGTAGCTACGCCATTAGAACTAGAAGATGAAGATATGCTCATCACATTCGTTCCTCATCATGAAGCGCTTAACCATCGCACCACCTCTTTTGGTCCTGAGATCTGGTTGATGTATTTTGGATTTCCGTATGATTACCAGACAGACTACTACATTAACAAGTATCTTGGTGGTTTCGGTGCCCTTGTGTCTTGGTATAATCCCCGCCAAGATCGCCGAGTTCATGCTGATCAAAGCTAGAGTCCTGAGATTGAGCCTTGTGCCAAAGAGCTTTGTGGTCTGGCAGCTAGGAGGGGCACGAGATTGTTGGACAGTGCAGATCACAATACTCCGAAGCAACGACTGGAATGGACTCCTTCCTGAGGTTCTGCCTGCTGGAGAGGAACCACCGCCACTTGATGGAATCCCACACCCTCAATTTGGACCTGATCTGACAGCGGAACAACTTTATCAGCAACAGGTGCACAATTGGCTTGTGCAGAATGCTGCACCACCCAATGGAGCATCGGAGGGGCCTGATGCGCAGCATGTTTAGGATAATGCAGGCTGGGTGCCTGGCTTGCGCCTGCTGCACCTCCTCTTCCTCCACTGCCTCCCTATCTCATGAACTTTCAAGCTTGGCTCGCCGCATAGGGTCTGCAAGTGCAAGATGGTATTGTGCCTGAAAATAACATCTCTAACAATGCTATGCAGGCATGGCATGATTCCATCACTTCTTCTAATGAAACTGAGACTGATTCTGCCCGATCTGATTTTGATATGCTGGTGATTCCTGGTCAAGAGATTTCTGCTGCCCAAATGGTTGAGGAATCGCTCACTGTCTCTGTTGAAATTCATAAACATGGTCTGCGTTTTGGACTCTTAGCTCAAGGGGATGTACTCATGTCTCTCCTGTTGGAAAATACCATACCCCGCCAGCAGCTCAACTCTGCAATTTTCTCTGCTCTCAGCCCGATGATGGCCTCCTTTGGACCTTGGTGCTCTAGTTTTGGACTGCGACAGGGCTCTTTTCAGGTGGAGATTCAGGTGTCATTGGTTGGTAGGAATATTCAGTTATCTCATGCTGTCTGTCAACAGATATCTGCACCTGCTCTGCCTGCGCTTGACCAATCCTCTGTTCTGCCTGCTTTGAATTCAGATTTGGACAACGTGGTTGACACGGCTTTGCCATCGGCTGCTCCTCCACTGCTTCTCACTTGGGAACCATCTGCACCCCTGGCAGCGCCACCCAGCACTGAAGAAGAACAGGAGGTCGCCCCTAATGCACATTCGGTCACCGCTGCTGTCATCTCCACTCCAGTTCTGCCGGACGCTTCACACACCTTGCTGCCTTTGCCAGTTGAGGGTTCGAGCTCTCTGTCCAATGTTACTCAGACTAAGAAGCAACGCAAGGGAAATATGCAAGCTCCAGTTGATATATCCACCCTGCGTCGTAGCAACAGGAACAATAAGTATGATGGCTTCAGGGTTATCTAGCCCAATGATTCTCGCCCAGCAAAGTCCAAGGTCAAGCCATGCCTGGTCCCCTCTGCTACTCCTGGTGCCTCTGAGCGCAATGCCGTGGATGATCCCTCCTCCGGGATAGCAAATTCTGGAGCTGATGAGGCTGCAGCTCCTCCACCCACACCCATCCCTACTCCGCAGGCCATTGGTATGAATCTCTGCACGATACATGCTGAAGAACTCTCAACTTCGGCCCTCTCGGAAGAGTAGTTGTATTTCTTATCTTTACTTCCTTCGCTGTCGAAACTTGTTTTACTTTATCCATGCTTTTGCATAACTGGAACGTACTTTGCTGGAATGTACGTGGTCTTAATGCGCCCGATAAACATTTAGCGCTCGGTAATGCGATCAATGCTAGTGGTTGCGCGATCATCTGTTTGCAGGAATCTAAGATGCCATCCTTTGATATTTTCGTTTTGAAATCTATATTCCCTCGGCGTTTTGATCAGTTTGCTTTCATCCCCTCACAAGGCGCGTCTGGTGGGATTATCACGGTCTGGAATAGTAGCATCTTTACGGGCCGGGTCTTTTTATCTGACCAATTTGCGTTAGGCGTCAAATTCACCTCCACGCAATCCAATCATTGTTGGAAGCTCGTTAACGTATATGGCCCCTGTCAGGGTGAACATCGTGTCACATTTACTAATTGGCTCTTTGATTTGAATATCCCCTCTTCAGAAGACTGGTTGTTACTTGGCGATTTCAATTATATTCGCTCACCTGATAATCGTAACAAACCAGGGGCCAATGTCCACGACATGTTCACTTTCAATGACTTTATTCGGGAACAAAATCTCACTGAATTACCCACCAAGGGTCGTGCTTACACTTGGTCGAATATGCAGCTTCAACTACTCCTTGAGCAACTTGATTGGTTCTTCACCATGCTTAACTGGACTACTTCTTTCCCTAACACCATGGTGAATCCACTAGGTAAACCTGTCTCTGACCATACGCCATGTTCTGTGGTCATCCAAACTACGATCCCGAAAAGTAAACTCTTCAGGTTTGAATCATACTGGATTGCTCACCCTGGGTTTATGGAGGTTGTCGATCAATCTTGGAACAAACCCATCAAATTTAATAAAAACTCTAACTGTGCAGCAAGGATAGGGCAAAAGCTCAAGGCTGTACGTCATGCTCTCAAGCAATGGAGTAAGAAAATCTCCCGCCTTAAAGTAGCCCTTGAAAACACCAATAAAGCACTTTTGGAGCTTGATAATATTGAGGATCGTCGGACACTTACCATACCAGAAAGAAACTTTCGTCGCATCCTCGAAAAGCACTTGCTTCGCCTCCTACAATACCAAAAAGACTATTGGAAAAAGAGAAGTACGATCAGATGGATCCAGTTTGGTGACGAAAATTCCAAGTTTCTTCAAACCGTTGCCATGGAACGCTACAGGAAGAATTGCATTAGTTCGCTAAAAACTTCTAATGAAGTGGAGATTGATGATCATGCTGGGAAGGAGTCCATTATTTTTGAAGCTTTTAAGGCCAGAATGGGACAAGCAAACCCTCAATCTATGAAGTTTAACTTAGACAACTTGCTACGGGCTGATGTGAACTTTACTCACCTCATTGCACCATTTACACATAAAGAAATCGACGATGTGGTTTCTGAAATGCCACCCGATCGAGCCCCCGGCCGTGATGGCTTTAATGGAGCCTTCTTAAAAGCATGCTGGCCAATCATCAAGCATGATTTCTACCTTCTTTGTGATGATTTTCATCAAGGTGGCCTTAACTTAGAGAGCATTAATGCAGGTTATATCACACTGATCCCAAAGGTCATCTCGCCCGAACATGTCAATGATTTTCGGCCTATCACACTCCTTAACTGCTGCCTAAAGTTGATCACTAAAATTCTGGCTAATCGGCTTCAGAAAATCATCCTCCAAATTGTGCACAGAAACCAATATGGTTTTCTCCGTGGCAGATCAATTCATGACTGTCTTGCCTGGGCTTTCGAATACATTCACCAATGCTAGGCCTCCAAAAGAGAAATTGTCCTTCTCAAACTAGACTTTGCGAAGGCATTTGACACTTTCGAACACTCTGCCATGCTCCTAATCATGAAGAAAATGGGTTTCCCTCCCAAATGGCTTACTTGGATGGAGAGTATCTTCTGTTCGGGCAAATCTTCCATGTTACTAAATGGAGTACCTGGACGACAGTTTCATTGTAAATGTGGTGTTCGCCAAGGGGATCCAATGTCTCCTCTGATCTTCGTCCTTGCAGCCGATCTACTACAGAGTGCTATCAATGAAGCGCTCGAGCAGGACTGGATCAAACACCCCATCCCTCCAAATGGTGACGCCAAATACCCCATGATCCAGTATGCCGATGACACAATAATTGTTCTACCTGCCTGTCTGGTCCACATCAATTGGCCTGAAAATCAACTTTCACAAATCTACACTAGTGTCCATCAACACACCGGCGAGCAAATGCAATGACCTGGCCAATCTATTTGGATGCACACAAGCCAGCATGCCTTTCACTTACCTTGGCCTGCTTCTAGGCACCACCCGGCCCTCGGTTCTTGACCTAACGCTGTTTGTGTGCAAAGCGGAAAGGAAGATCTTTGCTGGGAAGCTAGCTTTACTAAACTCGCTCATCACCTCGCTGGCCATCTATCCCATGGGGACACTAAGACTGCCACCTAAAATACTTGCGCAACTGGATAAAATTCGCAGACACTGTCTTTGGAACAAACGAACGGCAGATGGAGACAAACAGAACTCTCTGGCAGCTTGGAACTTGGTCTGTCAACCCAAAAAGAGTGGTGGATTGGGTATACTTGACCTTAAAATACAAAACGATGCACTACTGCTCAAATTTCTGCACAAATTCTACAACAAAATGGATATTCCTTGGGTTCGGCTCGTCTGGGATACATACTACAATGAATCTATCCCGCATGCAACAGATACTTGTGGCTCTTTCTGGTGGCATGACCTCATAAACCTTATGCCGATCTATTGTGGCATCACTCAGGTGCAAGTAAAATGTGGTGCTTCTGTGCTTTCTGAAAAGACAAATGGAACCAAACCATCCTGGCAGAACAATACCCGCGAGCCTTCTCTTATGCCCTTGATGAGGACTTGTCTGTGCAAGGCTTTTTGACTGCCCCCACCCTTCATGCAACCTTTCAACTACCACTCTCGTTGCAAGCCCATGACGAGCTCAAGCTTCTCCAATTGGATATGGCTGCGGTGGCGTTGGAAGAACAGGATGATGTATGGTCCTACTGTTGGGGCTCAACTGTGTTCAAAACTACAGCCTACTATCAATTCGTTTTTCGGGAGGTGGTTGCCCACGTGACGTTTAAATGGCTCTGGAAGACTAAATGCACACCCAAAATCAAAGTCTTTGGCTGGTTCTTGCTCTCGGATCGACTCAACACAAGGAACATGTTGAAACGACGACACTACAATATTGGTACAAATCTTGACTGCTTACTTTGTGAGCTTCACATCGAAGAAACTGTGGAACACCTTTTCTTTCACTGCACCTTTAGCAAAGAATGTTGGTGCCTACTAAACATCTCATGGGCTACGCAAGGTGATAGGTTCACTCTGGTGGAGAATTTGAAGACACAGCAACCCCGCAAAATGATCATGGAGATCTTTTTGACTGCTGCCTGGAGTCTTTGGAAGGAGCGCAACAATAACTACTTTAGACACGTGTCACCCTCCATTGCTTCATGGTTCAATAGGTTCAAAAATGACTTTGACAACATTAGATATAGATTACCTGATAACAAGAGGCATGTTGTCTCTTCTTTCTTGCAAAGTCTACCACAGCAACCCTAGGGTTTGTACATAGGCTCTGACCCCCCCTCCCCCCACCTTTGTAAATACCACCATGTAACTGTTACTTTCTTACAATATATATGCAGTAGGAGCCTTTCCTGCTGTCTTAACCCTAAAAAAACATCTTTGTTGTCTCTGCACAATTGGGTGTGCACATGGAGCGGTTGCTGGCGTACTCCTACGCTGGCCCGTCAGCCCACCGCCGCCCGTGCGGTCTTGCTGTGCGTCCTCCTGTGCCACCTCGCCCGAGACCACTTTGGTTTCTCGTGCAGCTGCGTGGCTCTTGGCGGGTCCGGTTCCAGGCAAAGTACGGGCTCCTCACGCATGTTGCATGCACATGCACATGTATGATTAGACCTCGTGCACTGTTTGTTTGTGCGCTACTCGCATGTCCGGCCGTCGCGGGTCCTTCGTCAATCTGCGTCTTCTCAGTCTCGCTCGTCGTGCCTTCGGTCCGATCAACCGTTGTGCGTGTCTTCGTGGGATTTCGTGAAGATCCCTACACCAATTGAGCATCGGGCTGTCTCTGAGTTGCCCCGTCGGGTCGTAGCGCCGCCGCTCCGTGGTTCTCCTCGTGGCTTCACCGACTCGCGCGTCGCCGCTGTGTCGCCCCTTCGGGCCATAGTGCCGCGATACGCGGTCCCCGCCGCCGCACTGAGGCCGTCCCCGTGGCTGCACCGACTCGCGTGCCGTCAATGCGTCACCCATTCAGGCAGCAGCGCCGCGGCCTGCGGTCCCTGCCGCAGCCCCGAGGTCTTCTCGTCGTCGCCCTGACCTACCCGCCACTGCTGCGCCGCTCCTTCGGGCTATAGCGCCATGGCCAGCGGTCCAATCCGCCGTGAACGCCCTACGACTTCCCATGGTATGCGCCACACCATCTCCCTCGGCGCGGGAACACCATCGTCCGTGCCGGTCTTCATCACGCTGTCGGGTTCCTCGCCTACTTCGAGCATCGCCGCCGCGGTCCTAATCTAGCCGCCGCCGTCATGCCGCCGCTCTTCTTTGGCCGCCGCCACCGCTACCATTGTAGCCGCCGCCACTGCCCGTCCACCTCCTTTGTCTTCGTCCAGCACCAGCTCGCCGCCAGCGTCGCCGTCATCTACCCCGACCTCTTCGTTTACTCCGACCACCGTTGGTGACATCGGCCTCATGCCGATGGATGCCGCAATCATCGTCGAGTTCTTTTCTGCTAGCCCCTTCGACTTTTCCGACATGGCGTACAGCTCATGCAGGTCCCTCGTCTACGCATGCCCGGTGCTGGAAACACCGACGCATTACTTCCTCCACGACGTGTCCTCGGGCCTGGCAAGCCTGGTGCGACGCTTCATCAACTCCGTCTACACATGCTCGGTGCTGGCACCACCGACGCGTGCCTTCGTCTACGACGTGTATCTGGGTTTGGCACACCTGACGCGACGCGTCGTCAACACCGTCTTCCTTCCGGTGCACCACTACTTCGACACCACTGCACCCATACTAACTCGGCGCCTCCTTACGCCCGCGGCTCCACGGCGACTTCCTCGACACCGGCTACCCCGATTCGACATCGACCACGGCGTTCTTCACACGGCTACCTCGACCACGGCTACACCACCCTACGCTCTCGGCTACATCAACAAACGGCACAAAGGGCTACCGCCTTGCTTGAGCAACCTCGTCGGTTTTCACTCCCGCCACGACTTCCGCGATGTGTCGATCGTTACAACTATGGGGGAGGGTGTCCGTTGGCTTGCCTTCGGATTCTTCTCCAGTCTCACTGTCTGCGGCGCTACCGTTTGACCGGGGGGGGGATGTTGAGTATTATGTTTAGTTAGGAAATACGAGATAGACTAGGATATGTTCCGGCTTGTCTTATACTCCAAGTTAGTCATTGTACTCCTATATATATATATGCCCACTTGGCTCAAGCAATACAACACATATTCCACCAAACCTCTCTCCCTTCTAACACCAAAGATTCTCCTCATCCTGTCTTCCAAGTCAAAACCGGCCTGGAAGCGTAGATCCAAGAGCGCCATTCTGGTGGCTGAAGTGATCGCCGTGATATACCTTGGGACGTGAAAGGTAGCTGACACTGCCGGAGTGGCAGGCGTCGGGAGGTAGGAGGCCGCCGGCGGCAAGAGCTGGCGGTAGAGGCTAGGCAAGGAACTTTATTGTCACAAAGGATAATAGTCCATTAATTGATTATGAATATGCATGTAGCATATTCCAGTTGCATGCCTCACATTATGATTATTTAGCTGTTAGTAAAAATTGTGTTGCATAGCAGAATAAATCTCATCAAATGATGGTGGGTGAAAGCTTCGTGATTCGGATGCGCGTTCAAAAGATAAATCATTTTGAAAAACGAATCCACATTAGCAAAAAAAGGAATCCACGAAAAAATGAGAAACTCTCAGGTTACGACATGTGACCCACATGCAATGCATCATTTATCAGCACCACTGAAGATGTAGTGTGACTTCGCAAGGGATACCCCTAAATTAGTGATTTTGGAAAGGGTCAGATTAACAAGCCATGTGGAGCGTGGAATTGTCCCTAACAGTGTTTGGCCAGTTCCCAGAGTTGTGATCCGAAAACTGGTGTTTTCTGTGAGCGGGTGTAGCCGTAGCTTGTGTGGATTCTATCAAGTGCAGTCTCGCAGCAATGGCCATGGCAGATTCCTATATGTAGGTTGATGGAGAATGGAAACGGAAGATCCTGTAGCTCTAGAGAGAGGTGATAAGCATTCTAGGAGGGCCATCATTCACAGCATAAAACAACTTGTCCTCTGTGTCATGGTATACTGTGCTTACATAGTTATGGTAACATTCTCCGGTGCTCTTGCTCATGCCATCTTGGCTGCTCTATTTTCACCAGTGGCATGTACCACGTTATCCTCAAACTGGGACATAATTTTTCAATCGCTAATCTACCATTCTTGCACAAGGATAGTGTCTTCCCTTGTTTTCTTTTTTGAAAGTTAGCAGAAGAGTCGCTAAAATTCCATTTGAAAGAAGAAGTCGGAAACTGCTCAGTTTATACCGAAAAAGGCTTTCGCCCCGATTTATATATAAAGCAAAGATCCACAGTGCCTGGAACAACCGCACTCACCCACCACAAACACACACAGACGCACCCAAGGCAGGATACATAGGCGCTGAGCGCATCAACACACACCCTAGCACTACAAGAGCCGCCGGGTGCTTCATCCGAAGAAGTGAAGCTGCATATGACGAACCGTGGGCTCCAAGGCGATGCCTTCAGGAAGGATACGGCACCGGAGCGTCGCCATCGCCCGATCCGAGGATCAGAGTTTCCCCTGGAGCACCACGACGGGCAGTGATAGCCGCGACGACACCTTCAAGAAGGGAGCGATCTTCGCCGTCGCCAGTCCGTCCGAAGATAGAATAGGTTTTCACCCCGGCCAACATTCACCGCCACCGAACGCCACACCCCGGCTACCACGCCGCCCACACGGCCGTGGTAGCCGGGCAGCACCGAGGCACGAGCTCTGCCCATGAGCACCGCGCCACCACCACCAGGGCCGCCCCCCGGAATCCAAGACCTTGACACCAAGTCCCCCGAGCCCCACCGCTACCCCCACCACAGAGACGGACGGAAAGGATCCGCCTTTCACACCCCTGGCCGGAACCCAACGCCGAGACCCAATAGGCTGGCCACAACAAGCCTCCATCGAGTCGTCCTGCTACACCAGGCGCGAGACGAGCGCAGTCCTGCTGCCGGGCGCGAGACGGGCCGGTCCTGCTGCCGGGCGCGAGACGAGCGCAGTCCTGCTGCCGGGCGCGAAACGAGCCGGTCCTGCAGCCGGGCGCGAGACCAGCTCGGTCCTACGGCACCGGGTGCGAGACGGATGATGGACCGCGGGCGGGAGAAGGCCAGCCCTTCGGTGAGAGAAGCGAACGGACGCCGAGGAGAGGGGTCGAAGGCCGATACAGGCAGCCTACAGACGGGCCGACGCCAGGAAAATCTGGCCGCCGCCGCAATCAACCTGCCACCACCACATCACCTGCGCCTCCACGCCATGGACAGCACCAGCCGAAGCCCCGCCACCCCGCACCAGCAACGCGGACACCGGCCGCCACACCACCACCACCACGGGGTCGCCGGCCACCCCCGTCAACGATGACCCGCACATCCACCGGATCTGGGCCGGGATGCCCAGATCCGCCTCCAGCACGACCTTGCCCACCAAATCCCACGAGCAGCAGGGGGAGGGGAGGAGGTGACGCCGGCGGGCCACAAGGGCGCAGGGCGGAGCGCCGGAGCAAGAGCCGGCCAGGACCCGACGCCGCGGGCAGAAGGGAGGCGGCCCGCGACGCCATCCATCCGCACACACGGGGAAACCGCCCTGCCGCCGCCTGGCCACGCGGCCTTTGGCCGGCGGCGCCCCCGGCGGCGGCGAGGGAGGGGGAGGCGGGACGGAGGGCCGGAGGGGAGGCGCGAGGGTTGCCTCCCGACGGCGCTCGCGGGAGCGCCTCGAGAGGGAGAGGGGAGCGGGTCAGCTGATCGCAGATGTGCATAACCCGCCCCGCCGCCGCTCAGTTTATTTGTGAGAACTGGGTGAAAACCTGCACAAATGGCACACCATCTAGCTAAACTAGGTGTAAAGCACGACAAGACATACAGAAACGCCAAAAGAACTGAGAAAACACATCACAAATAGAGAAGCCCAACACCGACCAGACCAACGTCATCGTACATCGCCAATCGCGCCCACAACCCTGACGACTTCGCCACACCATCACCGGAGTGCACCTCTCTACCGTAATGGTCACCTCCACCACAAGCCTGTTGGATGGCCTCGGTGCCATGAGAGAGAGGACATATCCATAGGGGAGCGGACATGTGTCACTCCGGTCCAAAGAGGACGGCCAACATGAATTTTTGTCGCAACATGCATGTGAAGAAAGCTCCAACTGCCCACCGTGGGAGGATGAGCCAACATAAGGCCAACTCCAGCGCACGACCCCAAACGAACGTATATTTTGGCTGGATTCTGTCTGTTTGAATAGGGTAATAAGTTCGTGTCTGGACCTTTCCTGGGATGCGCCGGGCGTGCGCCCAACGCGCAGGCGCATCCCGGCCGCGTACATTTTTCTTTTCAAGCACATAAATTTTTTTCATCGTCGATTTTTGATACATGAAAATACATCACCAAATTTTGACTAGAAAAGCAAGACTAAAGAAAACAAGAACCACAAGAAGACATTTTAAAAGATAACCAACTTCCATATCTGCTCCCGTAAGTTGGATTAGTGCCTTCTTAATGCATTTATTGTTGATATGCGGAGGCTCGATCTTTAGTGCTTCTTTCTTCTTCGAGGCTAAAGAAGTAGACGTTGCTTCCTGGCATCTAGTCTCATGTCTAGTCTCTATTCTAACAACAAGTGCACTAATCTCATCTCTAGCCTTCATTCTAGCTAAAAGTGCACGAACATCTACTAAATTACGCTCTATCAATATATCAATGTACTCTTCTTCCTAATACCAAAAGTTGCATTCATTCTACACAATAAAAATTTAAGTTAGCACAACTAGTCAAATCCGAGAGCACAACCGAAGCTAAGTAGCACATACCCCATCGGTTGAGCACTTGATGAACACTCATCCGGGATGTTCCGGCGTTGTAGACACGCAGCGCAAGACCTTATTTGGGCAGTCATCGCACTTCATGAGTGGCAACGGTGCGCCGACGAGCTTTTGGGCTAGCAATGAGCCCGGCCGAAGGTCGTTCGTGTATCTGCCGGCGAACCGCCGACGGTGTAGATCCGAGCGGCTAGAGGCGAAATCAGTACCTGCATGCGGCCTTGCCGGGGCCTTCCGGCCCGGTGCCCGGCCAGTCCATAGCACGGCGCGGCCTCGCACAGCCGGGCGAGCTCAAGCCCGGCCGGATTCGCTCCAAACCCGACCGCCGAGTGCGCAAATCAGATGGTCGTGGTTGGGTAGCTCGGGGGCGTCGAGGGAAAGGGGTTGGGCGAGCGCATGTCCAAGCTGCACAGCGGCAATGGCAGCGGCGGCGAGGGAAAAAGTGGCCGGGGTGCGGCTGGAGACTCGATGGAGGGGGAAGGGGCAGATATAAAAAGGGAGGCATGTGCCACCGACGGGCGGGCTAGGGGAGGACAATTGCACGCGGCCTGCCCATCCGCGCGCTATCCGTTTCACCTCAAAGGCGGCCCAAACTTGGGCCGGGGATGGGTCGAAAGCGGACAGAAAACGGATAAAAGTATGTTTGCGTCCGCGCGCTGGGCCGTGTGGTATGTCCGTTTTGCCCCAAACGGACGCACCCGGACAGGATGGGGTCGCGCGCGGTAGTTGGCCTAAGACAACCCACCATCGCTACCTCCCGGCTAACCACATCACCACAACTTAGGTGCAACCACAAAAAGATCAGGTCTTGAAGACGATGCTGTTAGAGATATATTTGGTCTACATATATTTGGTAGTCTAGGATTTTTAATCCATCTCCTACCTTATCTCTAGGAGAGGCTTTTTGCCCTCCAAGTCTGTACTCCTATATATACTCGCCCGTGAGGCTCAATACAACATCCATCAACTATTCCACCAAATCCATCCCTCTCACTTCTAACATGGTATCAGCCTAATCGATCCAACCCTAGCCGCCTTCCGACGCTTCCGCCCCGCGCCCCGCCACCGGGGCGGTCGGCCTCCATGACCGCCGTCGGGGGCCGCGCCACTCGTACCTAGGGTTCATTCGCCGGTCGTGTTGACCGGCTGCCCTAGAGAGTCTTTTTCCCGATCGCTTGATCCGGGTTTTTCTCTCTTCCACCGGTCGCATTGATCGGTGCTTTCTCTTTGGTTTTCCGATCTAAGATCAGATTGCGTCGCCCATCATCGTCTGTCGTCTACAACGCGCCTCTACTCCGACCTGATAGCGACTGCATCGGCATGTCTCCCCCAGGCTTATCGCGGTATGCGGCCTCCATCGGTTGCATCCCCGTGACCGAAGCTTGGCAACGCATCAGGGGCGGCCGCTGCTCGCATCGTCCACATGCATGTCCATCCTCGCGGCATGTGCGTGGGTTGCTCGGGCGCCCGAGTTGGTCCATCAATCCACGTCACAGTGAGGAGACACTACTAGGGAAAACCTTATACACAGAACTTTAGCAATAGCGCTGGGTAAAATGGGGCGCTACTGCTACTTAGCAGTAGTGCAGGGCAACGGAAGGCGCTACTTCTATGAACATAGCAGTAGCGCGGCCTTAGCGAAGAGCGCTACTACTAAAATTACCCCACCATTGCCGCCAGGCTAAGTGTAGTAGTAGTGCTTTCCTGCGAAACGCGCTACTGCTAGTTTGTTTAGCAGTAGCGCTTTCTGCTAAACCGCGCTACTGCTAATCCAGCCTTATCCCCCGCGTGCCTGCCCGTTTCCTCACTCTCATGTCTCACTGTCGCGGCCGCCGTCTTCCTCCTCCTGCCATCATCCCCTTCGCCACATTGCCGCCGCCATCGCCGCATTACTGCTGGTGTCGCCGCCATCCTCCGACCTCGGTAAGCCTCCTCCTTATCCTCTTCCTCCTCCCTCCTCCCTCCTCTAGCTGCCCCTCCTCCCTCCTCTAGCTGCCCCTCCTCCCTCCTCCGCACCACTCCTCCCTCCTCTAGTTGCCTCTCCTCCTCCCCTCGGCCCTCCCCCTGCTCCTCCCTCCTCTAGCCACCCCTCCATCAACAACACCTCCTCCCTCCATAGCCCCTCCTCCCTCCACAGCCCCTACTCCCTCCCCCTCCTCCATCCACAGCCCCTCCGCCATCCATAGCCCCTCCTCCGTCCATAGATTAGTTGATAATATAGATAGGTAGAATGTAGGTTTTTTCAATAGTATAGATAGGTAGAATTTTGTAGAATGTACATAGAATTTAAGTGGTTAATAGAACTAGTTTATTTATAGTAAGTGCTTAATAGAATTAGTTGAATTAGTAAGAAAATTAATTATTTTTATTTATAGTAACTGCTTAGTTGAATTAGTAAGAAAATTAACTATTTTTATTTATAGTAAGTGCTTAGTTGAACTAGTTGAATTAGTAAGAAAATTAACTATTTTTATTTATAGTAAGTGCTTAGTTGAACTAGTTGAATTAATAAAACTAGTTTATTTTTAGTAAGAAAATTTAGGTATGGAAAATTTAATTATTGTTATGTCATTATCACTTTGTAATCAAAGAATGCTATATGAAATTTGATGATCTAAAATTTTACTCGGTGGAATCTGCAGGCTTTGTCGAGTCGTGTCTCCTTGGAGTGATCGTCATCTGAGCTACCTCTACTTCCTCTACTCCCGAGTCGGTGAGCTAAAAGTCCACCTCCTCCTTCTCCACTCCTCGGTGTGTTGAATAGAGTAGAACTAGGGTATTTAGTCGGTGAGCTCATGTGCGAATGCTTATGATAATTTATCCGGATGGAATTGCAAGTTTAAGCATCATTGTATGTGTATGAACAACTTTGTATCGCAGGGAAAATCCGAGTGGCCTATGTTTTGCCGGAGTGTCGCTTCATTTCCGTTCTGGCAAATTTCAGGCGCTCGATGTGTCCTATTTTAGCAAAGGTCATGCCGGATTTTTCCGTGAATTTAAGCATGACTTGTGCTAGAATATGTAGGAAATATCGAGTGCCCCGGATTTGTGTGTTGAGTTTCCTGGTAGTTGCCTTCGATCAGTTTTCAATTAATGTTTCAACTATGAACATAGGAAATGTCTAATGTCAAAAAAGATTTCGGTATATGCGAATACTGCAAAGACAAGCACGGCATGTGCGACAGAAATTTCCTAGTTGATGGTAGGCGCTTCAGCATCAAGCTGGATGAGACCTTCGACGTGGATACAGTAAGTCACAACGACAAGTCTTTTTCGTAATTAAGCATGACTTCTGCTTCTTTTGCTTCAACTTATTTAATTTTTTACTATTCTACTAGCGTATCCCCTGCCATGCAAGAATTTTTGTCTTGGATAAGGTTGGTTTCAGTCCTATGGAAACTATGGAGGTAAAGAGAGTTCACTTGAGGACCGAGCATGGTTATACTTTTGCCGCAAAATTATACTCCCTCCGTCCGGAAATACTTGTCGGAGAAATGGATAAAAATGAATGTATCTAAAACTAAGATATGTCTAGATACGTCCATTCCTCCAACAAGTATTTCCAGACGGAGGGAGTACAATGCAGACACCTACACTTATTTTCAATGCAAAAATCGGACAGCACTATGCAAGGCTTATGCATTTGAGCCTGATATGCTTATCACCTTTGATATTCGTCCGGAAGATGATATTGAAGGTAATATCGACATCTGGGTCGATGTGCTGACGCCTCCAGTTCTACCATTATGTGAGTTTCTCAACCATATTTATGTCTTGGATATTGTATATTCAAAAATAGTTGACAACTAATTTCTATTGACAGCTTATTTCCATTCAAGCAAACATGACCGGCGCTTGGTAGACATGAACTACTACTGTCCCGGGGCTGAACTAAACTGCGAGGAGATAAGTCATTTTGTTTCATGGCTTGAGGATCTTGATACTGTCAAGACAAATTATTTTACTGGACTTCAAAATCTCAGTACTCAAAATGTGCGACCAATAGTGTTCATATTGAACTACGGTCACATATATTTAGGAAAGATTGTAAGATTTTTACTATTTGTCCTAAGTGCATCTTTTGCATACATTATTTTTTAAGCTAAACTTCATTGCTAATGATGTTCTTCAACAGGGACTCCCGATGATAGTTGTGCCTCATTGGATAGAGGCTAAAGGTCTCATGTCCATGGTTAGCTTACGGCCAAGACATCCTACATTGCACATGAGTGCATTCAGGATTTCTAAAGCGAGCAAGTCTTAATAGTCAAAGACTGGAGCAAAATTGTGAAGGATCGCGGAGAAGTACTAGGGGGCAACAATAAGAAGCGCAGCCCACAATTAGGAGACAGGTTCATCTGCATGCTCCAATATGATGAATCAAGAGTGCTACACATGTTCTATGCTATTTTACCTGAGAGAGAGCAGCAGGAGTGATTCGCTAGCTAGAATGAGTGTTGGTGATGATGACTATGATGATTATTATTAGCTAGTGTTGTTGGTGATCAGATAGCTACACTATGACTATGGTGACTAAATAGTGTTGGTGGTAATGACTATGATGATTATTAGCTAGTATTGTTGGTGATGATATGATGCAAGAGTTTTTATGTTAACTAGAAAATTCCCCACGCGTTGCTGCGGGAAAATATGGTTAAAAAGTAACACTAATGATTTAAGGGCTGTAAAATGACAATTTTGATGATTAACGTATTCTTCTGGTCACACGGAAATAATTTCTGAGTTTAGAGGAGAGAATACACTACCATAAAAATTAACTATCCAGCAAATTAAATGACCTTCTAGTCCTCTGGATTCGATCAACAACGGTAGTTTCCAAATGCAGATGGCCCTGAATGGCAATTTCCATGGAAAATAGTTTATTGATCCCTCCTTTAACAATTTCCGTATCTCGCATTATTAAGATGCCTCTTCTTCATGCAAGCCAAAGAAAGTTCCAGCATTTGCAAGGGAGATAAAAAATCCTATGAAAGGTACAACAATATTGCGTGACATGATCTCGTCCCGACATAAGGCACAATTGTAATCTGGGATGAAGAATTCCAATGCAAAGAAAAGATGAATGTTAGAGCTCCCACTTCACTGCTCTTTGTGAATACATTCGGTCATTCCAGCACGCACATTCAGAAAAAAAAATTGAACAACCCAATGAGTCTGCACCCATAGAAAAATGAAAAATTCCAAGATTAGATAGAAATTTACATAGTGAGCTGATATATTGATCCCTTCGCATCTAGTGATGCAAAAATAAATAACCATAGATAACTGGTTATTATTTTCTATGTTTAAGTGGCAAAGAGTATGTAGGTCACAACAATAAGGAATGAATAGAGCACTTTTAATGTAAAATCAGAAAAGGAGTTGGCCACTAAAATAGAACTCTGCAATACAAAAGGTAATTCAACATTAAAGTAATACTTACGTATGAATAGCCTAAATCTCCTTATACTATTATAGACTAAAAAGTGTGAATTATCAAACAATATATGCTTCCTCAAAAAATCATATAATATATGTATGATTGATACGTCCATTTTGCATCATGCTTTTATATCGATATTTATTGCATTATGGGTTGTTATTACACATTATGTCACAATACTTATGCCTATTCTCTCTTATTTTACAAGGTTTACATGAAGAGGGAGAATGCCAGCAGTTAGAATTCTGGGCTGGAAAAGGAGCAAATATTAGAGACCTATTCTGCACAACTCCAAAAGTCCTGAAACTCCACGGAAGTCATTTATGGAATTAATAAAAAATATTGAGCGAAGAAAATACCAGAGGGGGCCCACACCCTGGCCACGAGGGTGGGCGCGCCCTACCCCCCTGGGCGCGCCCCCTGTCAGGCCTCCGGTGCCATTCTTCTGCTATATGAGGTCTTTTACCCTGAAAAAAACATAAGCAAGCTTTCGGGAAGAAATTCCGCCGCCACGAGGCAGAACCTTGGCGGAACCAATCTAGGGCTCCGGCGGAGCCGTTCTGCCAGGGAAACTTCCCTCCGGGAGGGGGAAATCATCACCATCGTCATAACCAACGATCCTCTGATCGGGAGGGGGTAAATCTCCATCAACATCTTCACCAACACCATATCCTCTCAAACCCTAGTTCATCTCTTGTATCCAATCTTTGTCCCAAAGCCTCAGATTGGTACATGTGGGTTACTAGTAGTGTTGAGTACTCCTTGTAGTTGATGCTAGTTGGTTTATTTGGTGGAAGATCATATGTTCAGATCCTATATTCATATTAATACCTCTCTGGTTATGAACATGAATATGATTTGTGAGTAGTTACGTTTGTTCCTGAGGACATGGGAGAAGTCTCGCTATAAGTAGTCATGTGAATTTGGTATTCGTTCGATATTTTGATGAGATGTATGTTGTCTCTCCTCTAGTTGTGTCATGTGAACGTCGACCACATGACACTTCACCATTATTTGGGCCTAGAGGAAGGCATTGGGAAGTAATAAGTAGATGATGGGTTGCTAGAGTGACAGAAGCTTAAACCCTAGTTTATGTGTTGCTTCGTAAGAGGCTGAGTTGGATCCATATGTTTCATGCTATGGACTCTTGCAATAGGAGTTAATCATAAGTGGGATGCTTGTCCAAGTAAGGACAGCACCCAAGCTGTAACGCCCACGATGCGGCTATATCTCCCAAGTGTCGAGGCACGACTTAGAGGCATAACCGCATTGTGGTTTTGTCGCAAGAAGGGTTATCTTCACACAATCCCATGTAATGAACAAGACTGGGATAAAGAGTTGGCTTACAATCGCCACTTCACACAATACATAAATATAATCCATACATCATCCAAAATACACACATAGACCGACTACGGTCAGGATCCAAATGAAAATAAGATAACCCCAAATGCTAGATCCCCGATCATCCCAACTGGGCTCCTCTACTGAGCATCAGGAAAAGACACATAGTAACGACCACGTTCCTCATCGAACTCCCACTTGAGGTCGATCCCATCATCTGCACTGGCATCGTCGGCACCTGCAGCTGTTTTGGTAGAATCTGTGAGTCACGAGGACTCAGCAATCTCACACCCGTGAGATCAAGACTATTTAAGCTTATAGGAAAAGATGGTGTAATGAGGTGGAGCTGCAGCAGGCACTAAGCATATATGGCGGCTAACGTACGCAAGAGAGAGCGAGAAGAGAAGCAACGGAACGGTCGTCATCTAGTAATGACCAAGAAGTGATCATGAACTCCTACTTACTTCATTCATAACTCAAACCGTGTTCACTTCCCGGACTCCGCCGAGAAGAGACCATCACGGCTACATACACAGTTGATGTATTTTAATTGGGTGGAGTGACAAGTTCTCTACAACCGGGCATTAACAAATTCCCATCTGCTCATAACCGCGTGCACGGCTTTCGAAAGATAATACCCTGCAGGGGTGTCCCAACTTAGCCCATCATAAGCTCTCACGGTCAACGAAGGATAAACCTTCTCCCGGAAAGACCCGATCAGTCTCGGAATCCTGGTTTACAAGACATTTCGTAAAACAAGACTAGCAAAGCCGCCCGAATGTGCCGACAAATCCCGATAGGAGCTGCACATATCTCGTTCTCAGGGCACACCGGATAAGCGAAGCGTACAGGTACCAACATAACCCAAGTTGCCAAGGGACGGTCCCGCACGGTGCTCTAGTTTGGACCAGCACTCAGAGGAACACTGGCCCGGGGGTTAAAATAAGATGACCCTCGGGCTCGCGAAAACCCGGGGGAAAAGGCTTAGGTGGCAAATGGTAAAACCAAAGTTGGGCCTTGATGGAGGAGTTTTATTCAAGGCGAACTGTCAAGGGGGTCCCATAAATCACCCGACCGCGTAAGGAACGCAAACTCAAGGAACATAATACCGGTATGACAGAAACTAGGGCCACAAGAGTGGAAAAAAACACCAGGCATAAGGCCGAGCCTTCCACCCTTTACCAAATATATAGATGCATTAAAATAATAAGATATATTGTTATATCCCAACATATCCATGTTCCAACATGGAACCAACTTCAACTTCACCTGCATCTAGCAACGCTATAAGAAGGGCTGAGCAAAAGCGGTAACTTAGCCAAACAACGGTTTGCTAGGAGAAGGATGGTTAGAGGCTTACATGGCAATATGGGAGGCATGATATAGCAAGTGGTAGGTATCGCAGCATGGCAAAATAACGAACAACTAGCAAAGCAAAGATAGAAGTGATTTCGAGGGGTGGTCATCTTGCCTGCAAGGTTCTCAGAGTTGTCGACGGCTTGATCCTCGTAAGCGTACTCAACAGGTTCCTCATTCACGAACTCGTCTCCCGGCTCTACCCAAGACAAGAACACAAGCAATGGAACCACAATCAATCACGGAAAATGCACAAGCAACATGATGCAAAACATGAATGATATGCAAGATATGATATGCGATGCATATGCGTGCTCCGGAAGAAAAATGATGAACAAGGCAGTAACTTGGCAAACCAAGCATGCCACTGGAATGGTGATATGGTTTTGGTTGAAATCGATATAAAAGATCACCGGAAACGGATGCACGGTTTGCAAATGGCAAGCAAAACAAAGATGACACGAATCTGCGATTAACAGCATGATAGCACTTAGAATGCAACAAGTAACAACGCTACAACACTCCAACATAGCAACAAAGCCCATGGCAATAATCTACAAGAGATGCTTGACAAAAGATGAACACTGAGCTACGGCTAGATCACAACATAACAGGCTCAAACAAGCATGGCAAAAGTGCAAAAGATAACAGGATCACAGACTTGGTGAAATTACTGGACATGACGGAAACAGCATCAGGTAGCAATGTTCAGAGCACAAAATCGACATGCTACAGGTACTTAAGATGGCACAACAAGGCATGGCAGTGTTCTACTAAATTCATATGACAAAAGTCCCTTACTGACCATAAGCCAAAAAGGAGCAGAAGATATGATGGCAACCATGTAAACATAGCAAGTTTCGTTAACAGGTTTCAGACAGCAGAAAACAGAGCATGGCCGAAACAATAATATGAAGGCATCTTGGTGAGCTTGATGCACTCACCACAGAGCAACGCATGACAAAACAAGCATACCTACAGCAAGATGGCATGTTTATGAATCTATCCATGGCAAGAACAAAAGCATAGCATGTATGGATCAACTACAATAAGCTTGGAAAAATTGAATATCATGTTAAGAATCTGCCAGAAATATTTTATAGCAACAGTAGAGCAAGATTGAGTCATGCTGTGGCACTCCATAATTGCAAACAAGTGCTGGAATGGATCAATTACAACAATATCTATAAAACATCCTTACTGAACATCTCCAAAATATGCATGGATCTCTCTGTAGCATCAAGTTTACATGCAACAAAATAACAGCAGACAAGGACTTGAGAAATCACCAAGTCCCTGAAATCAGAAACATTACGGAGCCTAGTTTGCATGTTTGTTCTAGTCACCAGAGAGATCACAAAAATACATGGCATACAACACTGGAAAGATGGCATGCCATACAGCAAAACACATGTAGAGCTCATGCCCATAAGATGCACAGATTAAATGCAACAAAAATAACAAATCTCCAAGTTCTGCTATGAACCAGCAGATAACAGCAACTAGCACTCTTGCACCAGAGATTTGGGCATCAAGATGGCCTCTAATGAACATGGTGCAATGGAATAAAATGTAGATCATCACGAGACAAACAATTCAATATATTACACGCGCGTAATGGAGCTATATGCAGAGAGTTATGACATGATGAACAGGGGTATATAATGTGAAAATGCAAAAAACTTGGAAATTTCGGGGAGAGAAAAAGAAATTCAACCTTGGGCTTCCTCGAACCAGATCTGGCCGGGGCCGGGCCTCGAGCTCGCCGGCGGTGGCTGGCGACGCCGGAGGAGAGGAGGGAGAGGCCGGAGGGAGGCGGCCGGAGGTCGGGCGGCGCCGGGCGCCGGAGGAGGACGCGCGGAGTCGTGCGGCGGGGGGCGGCGTCCGCAGCGGCGACCGGTGCCGGGCGCGGCGGCGCCAGCGGGAGGCGAAGGCGGCGGGCGACGGCGCAGAGGCGGCAGAACGGCACGGGCGCGCGGAGGGCGAGCGGCGGCGGGGCTGGGCTCGGGCGGGCCCGCGGCGGGCCTGGCGGGCCGGCGCGGTACGGGCGGCGGCGGGCGGCGGCGGGCGCCACGTGGCGGCTCCTGGTTCACTGCGGCCGTCGGTGGAGACTTGTCCGGCACGGACCGGACGTGTCCGGCGGCGGCGGGGAAAAATGCTAGGGTTTGATCTGCGTATTATTTCGGGAGGGGAGACATATATATAGGTAGAGGGAGTTAGGAGAGTCCAAATGAGGTGCGGTTTTCGCCCACACGATCGTGATCGAACGACCCAGAGCATGGAAGAGAGTTTGCTGGGTTTTGGGCTGTTTAGACAGGGGGTTTTGCTGGAACACACAAATGGACTTTGCGGATGCCCGGTTAACCGTTGGAGTACCAGACGACCTCCCAATGGAACGAAACTTGACCGGTGGTATACCAAGGCCACTTGACAAGCCTCGGTCCATTCCGAGAACGTTTGACACCCGCTCACGAAAGAAAACAAGAGGGGTGCGCCGGAGGAGATGGGAGCGCCGGATTGCAAAACGGACAATGGGGAAAATGCTTGGATGCATGAGACGAACACGTATGCAAATGCAATGCACATGATGACATGATATGAAATGCAAGACATGAACAAAATGCAAAAAGAAAGACAAAACCCGACCACAGAGGGAATATCATAACACATAGCCGAAAATGGCAAGAGTTGGAGTTACAAATATGGAAAGTTACATCCGGGGTGTTACAACACTCCACCACTACGAGAGGATCTCGTCCCGAGATCTAGGACTGAAAGAACTTCGGATATTCGGAACGGAGATGGTCGTCGCGTTCCCAGGTGGCTTCCCGGTCGGAATGGTGCAACCACTTCACTTTTAGGAATTTGATTGACTTGTTGCGAGTCTTGCGCTCAGTTTCTTCAAGAATAGCAACGGGGTGCTCATGATAAGGCAGATCTTCTTGGAGGTCAATCTCTTCGAAGTTGATAGTGCGCTCAGGCGTCTTGAAGCACTTGCGGAGCTGTGACACACGGAACACATCGTGCACGTTCGCGAAGTTGGAAGGAAGCTCAAGTTGATAGGCGAGGTCGCCTCTTTTACCAATGATCTTGAAAGGACCTACGTATCTAGGGGCAAGCTTCCCTTTGATACCGAAGCCACGAGTGCCTTTCATTGGAGAGACGCAAAGGTAGACATGGTCTCCGATCTCGAAAGCCACATCACGGTGCTTACTATCATAGTAACTCTTCTGGCGCGACTGCGCGGCTTTGAGATTATCACGGATGACTTTACACATTTCTTCAGCTTCAGTGATTAAGTCATTGCCAAGAAGTTGGCGTTCACCAGTCTCTGACCAATTGAGAGGAGTACGACACTTTCTGCCATAGAGAATCTCGAATGGGGCCTTGCCCGAACTCGCTTGGAAGCTGTTGTTGTAAGAGAATTCGGCATATGGAAGACAATCTTCCCATTTCATGCCAAAGGAAATGACACAAGCCCTGAGCATATCTTCAAGAATTTGATTGAGTTGCTCGACTTGGCCACTAGTTTGAGGATGTAAAGCTGTGCTGAAGCGAACGTTTGTGCCCATGGCCTTCTGGAAGGAGTCCCAGAACTTAGAGGTGAAGATGCTTCCACGATCTGAAGAAATCAATTGTGGAATGCCGTGCAAGGAAACAATTCTGGAGGTGTATAGCTCTGCCAACTGAGCTGTTGTGATAGACTCTTTGATTGGAAGGAAATGAGCCACTTTAGAAAGCTTGTCGATGACAACGAAGATAGCATCATTTCCACGCTTGGACTTTGGAAATCCCGTAACGAAGTCCATTTCGATATGATCAAACTTCCATTCTGGGATAGCAAGAGGTTGGAGGAGACCAGCTGGTCGTCGGTGTTCTGCTTTCACTCTTCGACAGACATCACATTCATTCACGAATTGAGCAATTTCTCGCTTCATTCGAGTCCACCAATACGACTGCTTGAGGTCATGATACATCTTCGTACTTCCAGGATGAATGGAAAGAAGAGAATTGTGTGCCTCGTTCATAATGACTTTCCTTAGATCACCTTTAGGAACCACAATCCGGTCCTCGAAGAATAAAGTGTCTCTGTCATCAATGCGATAGCACTTGTATATGGAAAGACCCTTGTCGATACCACGTTTCACCTTCTTCACCATGGCATCAAGAAGTTGTGCCTCACGAATTTGATCTTCCAAAGTAGGAGAGACTATGAGGTTGGCAAGAAAGCCTTGAGGAACAACTTGGAGATTCAGCTTGCGGAAAGCTTCACAAAGATCCGGTTGGAAAGGCTTGAGAATTAGGCTGTTGCAATAAGCCTTCCTACTCAAAGCATCTGCAATGACATTGGCCTTGCCTGGAGTATATTCAATACTCGGATCGACTCTTGAATCATTTCGACCCATCGAGTCTGCCTGAGGTTGAGGTTGGGCTGAGTGAAGATGTACTTGAGACTCTTGTGATCGGTGAAAATGTCCACTTGTCTTCCCAACAAGAGATGTCTCCACGTTATTAATGCATGGACAACTGCCGCCAACTCAAGATCGTGAGTGGGGTAGTTCTTTTCATTGGGCTTCAACTGACGAGAGGTATAGGCCACAACTTTCTTCTCTTGCATTAACACAGCAGCGAGAGCTTGGAGAGAAGCATCACAGAAAACTTCAAATGGCTTGGATTCGTCAGGGGGAGTTAAGACAGGAGCTGTGACTAGTTTCTCTTTGAGAGTGTTGAAAGCAACGTCACAATCAGGAGACCAGACATACTTCACATGCTTCTGGAGGAGGTTGGAAAGAGGCTTTGCAATCTTAGAGAAATTCTCAACGAATCTTCGGCAATAGCTTGCAAGACCAAGAAAACTGCGAAGCTGCTTGACATTCTGAGAGGTTCCCAATTCACAATTGCGGACACCTTCTCGGGATTAACAGCGATGCCCTTCGCAGAGATGATGTGACCAAGGTAAAGAACTTCATCAAGCCAAAACTCACATTTTGAGAACTTCGCATAGAATTGATACTCTCTGAGCTTGTCGAGCACCAATCGCAAATGTTTGGCATGGTCCTTCTTATTCTTGGAGAAGACCAAGGTATCATCAAGATACACCAGGACGAATTCATTGGTATAGGGGTTGAAGATGAAATTCATCATCCGAGAGAAAGTTGGAGGAGCATTGACAAGGCCGAAAGACACGACAGTATATTCATAAGAACCAAAGCTTCTTATGAATGCTGTCTTGGGAATATCTTCTTCACGAATGCGAATCTAATGATAACCCATACGAAGGTCAAGCTTGGACAATACTTTAGCACCTTTGAGTTGCTCGAACAGCTCATTGATGTTTGGAATTGGATACTTGTTCTTGATTGTCTTCTTGTTCAATGGACGGTAGTCGACACAAAGTCGGTCCGTGCCATCCTTCTTTTTTACAAAAAGAACACCACAACCCCATGGAGAAGAACTCGGTCTGATCAAACCCAGATGCTCTTGTTCATCGAGCTGTTTCTTCAATTCCTTCAGCTCCTTGGGTCCAAGCTTGTATGGACGCTTGCAAACGGGTCCAGTGCCCGGCTCAAGATCGATAACGAACTCAACTGGCCTGTGAGGAGGCATACCCGGAAGCTCTTCTGGAAAGACATCTTGATACTCGCAAACGACTGGAATTTGAGAGATGGCATTCAATTCGCCCTTCTCATTGAGAGAAAATAACCGAATGGTTTCATCACGAGCGGCATAAATGATAACATCCTCAGAAGAGTGTGTCAATTGAATTTCCCTGGCAGCACAATCAAGTTGAGCTTTGTGCTTAGAAAGCCAGTCCATCCCGAGAATTAGATCAATATCCGAGTCACCAAGAACAACTGGAGAAGACAGAAATTTATAGTTTCCCATCTTGATGGAAAAATCCGGAACTATCGAGTTGGCTCTCATTGACTTCCCCGGAGAAACAACACCCAAAGGTTTATCCAGATAAGACCAAGTGAATTCATGCTTGGCAAAAAACGGTCTTGACATGAAACAAAGCGATGCACCAGTATCAAAAAGAACTTTTGCAGGAATATCATTAACAGGAAGGTTACCCATTATCACATCAGTAGATTCCTCCGCTTGAGCTGCATTCATCATGTTCACCTTTGCAGACTTTGGATTATGCTTGACCACTGCATTGCTGGAAGATCTGACAGGAGGAGGAGGCGGAAGACGCCTTTGGTTGAAGCACATGTTAGCATAGTGACCTTTCTGCTGACACTTGTTGCAAGTCATCTCTGAGAGTGGACGGTGATAAGGAGCATTGTACTTTGGAGCTTGATTCTGAGACTTGTTCTGATAGCCAGAGTTGCAAGAGTTGGAAGAACCATGGCCACCTTTGTTCTTCTGCTGGTAAGGCTGACGAAACGGAGGAGGAGGAGGCAACCAGAACTTCTGTTGCTTAGCAGCCACAAGTGAGGAAGAAGAAGACTGAACTGCGTCTCTGACTCTCTTCTTAGAAGCCTCACACTTGAGCTGAGCAGCCTCTTGCTTCAGTGCCATATTGTAGAATTGATCAAACTGAGTAGGCTCAACAAGAACGAGAGCTAACTGCAGATCCTCTCTAAGGCCACCTCTGAAGTGATAGATCATGCTCTTTTCATCAGGAACGTCTTGTTTAGCGAAGCGAGCAAGTTTCTGAAACTGGATGTTGAATTGATACACAGACATGTTGCCTTGCTTGAGATTGCAGAACTCCTCACGCTTGCTCTCAACAACACTTTGTGGAATGTGGTGCGCTTTGAAGTCCCGACAGAAGTCAGTCCAAGTGATCACACGACCTCCTCTGGAATCTTTGTATTGTTGATACCAATCAGCAGCTTGGTCCTTGAGCTGAAAAGAAGCGAACTTGACATAGTCCTCAGGCCTGACATTGCTACATTCAAAATGCTTGTTGATGTCCACGAGCCAATCATCGGCATCCGTGGCCTCGGCACAGTAGCTGAAAGGCTTGGGCTGATTTGCGAGAAACTGGTTGAGAGTGGCAAAGTGAAACTGATTGTTGCCTTGACCTTGATTGCCTTGATTGCCTTGCCCTTGAGTACGTTCTTGCAAGAGTTGCAGAATCATCTGAGCATTGGCGTTGGTGGCTGCCATGATAGCCTGCCATGCCTCCAGAGGCGGAGGTGGTGGCGGAGGGTTTGCTTGACTCCCTTCATTGCGATCCGGATTCTGACGCGTTGGCGGAGCCATCCTGAAGAGGGTGACATCCGTTAGCATCTTGATAGACAAATAGACAAGTAGAATCAACGGATAGAAATTGCAACATATAGTCTTCACAATAAACATTCGAACGAAGATGAACGAATGAATTCCATAGTAATTCATCACACTTCCATAAGTTGAGAAGCCACTTAGAAAAAAATATGGAATCAACATTTGACTTCGAAGCAACTCGAATACCACAATTGAAAACAAAACAAAGTATTGGCTTGCAAAATAAGCCGGAACAAACATATGATAGAGATTTCGTCCGAAGTTTTTGTGGTGGGGCCCACACGGGCTCGATCGTACAGCACCATCATGTACAAGGCTGTGCACATGACATACGAAGCGTCCCCGAGTCGGCATAGCCAAGGACTCTTTAAGACACTACGAGACCACTGTAAAACCAACCGTGGAAAGGCGGACCACTAGACGTCGAACCCCAATCTCATATCATGCGTCTGTCGGAAAGATATCCTAAGAGCTACTTGAATTCCCACTTATAAACTCCCGAAACTTTCTGGTTATGCAATCTAGTGTTGGGGATACAGGGGACACAAAATATATCACCCAAACTAGCAATCCCTAGATCCAGCTGTATCCATCCGTCAACACATAACCAAGAAACCTTCGGAAATCGTGTACCTCAACCTTCGAAAAGCATCCGTTATACGAGTTTGGCAAAACTCCCGAACTCCCGCCCCAGTACTGGGTGGCGTCGAGGTGATCTCACCAACAACTGCATAAAAGAGATTTCGATGTCGGCGAAGCTCAGGTATTCCAGAACTACAACGATAAAATTGTGACGACAACACCTCGGAGCTCAACTCCCCGGGACACTGCCACAACCCCTAAATGTCAGGAGGCACCAAGAACAATGATCTCGTCACAAAACCATCGGAACGATTTTAAGATACCCGCGTGATCCTAAAAAAAAATTAGTGAAATTTGATGAGAGAAGAGTCAAAACTTCTACGTCAGGAGACCTCACCAGAGCGACGAAGGGACTGAGGAGTAAAAAGAATCCTACTCTCTGATATATATAATCCTAAGACTCAAAACATATTTGTTCTAGACTCAACAACGCCAGCGATTCGATCAAGCAGGGGCTCCTAAGTCGGGGATGGCTCTGATTACCAACTTATAACACCCACGATGCGGCTATATCTCCCACGTGTCGAGGCACGACTTAGAGGCATAACTGCATTGTGGTTTTGTCGCAAGAAGGGTCATCTTCACACAATCCCATGTAATGAACAAGATTGGGATAAAGAGTTGGCTTACAATCGCCACTTCACACAATACATAAATATAATCCATACATCATCCAAAATACACACATAGACCGACTACGGTCAGGATCCAAATGAAAATAAGATAACCCCAAATGCTAGATCCCCGATCGTCCCAACTGGGCTCCTCTATTGATCATCAGGAAAAGACACATAGTAACGACCACGTTCCTCATCGAACTCCCACTTGAGGTCGATCCCATCATCTGCACTGGCATCGTCGGCACCTGCAACTGTTTTGGTAGAATCTGTGAGTCACGAGGACTCAGCAATCTCACACCCGTGAGATCAAGACTATTTAAGCTTATAGGAAAAGATGGTGTAATGAGGTGGAGCTGCAGCAGGCACTAAGCATATATGGCGGCTAACATACGCAAGAGAGAGCGAGAAGAGAAGCAACGGAACGGTCGTCATCTAGTAATGACCAAGAAGTGATCCTGAACTCCTACTTACGTCATTCATAACTCAAACCGTGTTCACTTCCCGGACTCCGCCGAGAAGAGACCATCACGGCTACATACACAGTTGATGTATTTTAATTGGGTGGAGTGACAAGTTCTCTACAACCGGGCATTAACAAATTCCCATCTGCCTCATAACCGCAGGCACGGCTTTCGAAAGATAATACCCTGCAGGGGTGTCCCAACTTAGCCCATCATAAGCTCTCACGGTCAACGAAGGATAAACCTTCTCCCGGAAAGACCCGATCAGTCTCGGAATCCTGGTTTACAAGACATTTCGTAAAACAAGACTAGCAAAGCCGCCCGAATGTGCCGACAAATCCCGATAGGAGCTGCACATATCTCGTTCTCAGGGCACACCGGATAAGCGAAGCGTACAGGTACCAACATAACCCAAGTTGCCAAGGGACGGTCCCGCACGGTGCTCTAGTTTGGACCAGCACTCAGAGGAGCACTGGCCCGGGGGTTAAAATAAGATGACCCTCGGGCTCACGAAAACCCGGGGGAAAAGGCTTAGGTGGCAAATGGTAAAACCAAAGTTGGGCCTTGCTGGAGGCGTTTTATTCAAGGCGAGCTTTCAAGGGGGTCCCATAAATCACCCGACCGCGTAAGGAACGCAAACTCAAGGAACATAATACCTGTATGACAGAAACAAGGGCGGCAAGAGTGGAAAAAAACACCAGGCATAAGGCCGAGCCTTCCACCCTTTACCAAATATATAGATGCATTAAAATAATAAGAGATATTGTGATATCCCAACATATCCATGTTCCAACATGGAACCAACTTCAACTTCACCTGCATCTAGCAACACTATAAGAAGGGCTGAGCAAAAGCGGTAACTTAGACAAACAACGGTTTGCTAGGAAAAGGATGGTTAGAGGCTGACATGGCAATATGGGAGGCATGATATAGCAAGTGGTAGGTAGCGCAGCATGGCAAAATAACGAACAACTAGCAAAGCAAAGATAGAAGTGATTTCGAGGGGTGGTCATCTTGCCTGCAAGGTTCTCAGAGTTGTCGAAAACTTGATCCTCGTAAGCGTACTCAACAGGTTCCTCGTTCACGAACTCGTCTCCCGGCTCTACCCAAGACAATAACACAAGCAATGGAACCACAATCAATCACGGAAAATGCACAAGCAACATGATGCAAAACATGAATGATATGCAAGATATGATATGCGATGCATATGCGTGCTCCGGAAGAAAAATGATGAACAAGGCAGTAACTTGGCAAACCAAGCATGCCACTGGAAAGGTGAGATGATTTTGGTTGAAATCGATATAAAGATCACCGGAAACGGATGCACGGTTTGCAAATGGCAAGCAAAACAAAAATGACACGAATCTGTGATTAACAGCATGATATCACATAGAATGCAACAAGTAACAACGCTACAGCACTCCAACATAGCAACAAAGCATATGGCAGTAATCTACAAGAGATGCTTGACAAAAGATGAACACTGAGCTACGGCTAGATCACAACATAACAGGCTCAAACAAGCATGGCAAAAGTGCAAAAGATAACAGGATCACAGACTTGATGAAATTACTGGACATGACGGAAACAGCATCAGGTAGCAATGTTCAGAGCACAAAATCGACATGGTACGGGTATTTAACATGGCACAACAAGGCATGGCAGTGTTCTACTAAATTCATATGACAAAAGTCCCTTACTGACCATAAGCCAAAAAGGAGCAGAAGATATGATGGCAACCATGTAAACATAGCAAGTTTCGTTAACAGGTTCCAGACAGCAGAAAACAGAGCATGGCAGAAACAATAATATGAAGGCATCTTGGTGAGCTTGATGCACTCACCACAAAGAAACGCATGACAAAACAAGCATACCTATAGCAAGATGGAATGTTTATGAATCTATCCATGGCAAGAACAAAAGCATAGCATGTATGGATCAACTACAACAAGCTTGGAAAAATTGAATATCATGTTAAGAATCTGCCAGAAATATTTTATAACAACAGTAGAGCAAGATTGAGTCATGCTGTGGCACTCCATAATTGCAAACAAGTGCAGGAATGGATCAATTACAATATTTACTGAACATCTCCAAAATATGCATGGATCTCTCTGTAGCATCAAGTTTACATGGCAACAAAATAACAGCAGACAAGGACTTGAGAAATCACAAGTCCCTGAAATCAGAAACATTACGGAGCCTAGTTTGCATGCTTGTTCTAGTCACCACAGAGATCACAAAAATACAACGCATACACCACTGGAAATATGGCATGCCATACAGCAAAACACATGTAGAGCTCATGCCCATAAGATGCACAGATTAAATGCAACAAAAATAACAAATCTCCAAGTTCTGCTAAGAACCAGCAGATAACAGCAACTAGCACTCTTGCACCAGAGATTTGGGCATCAAGATGGCCTCTAATGAACATGGTGCAATGGAACAAAATGTAGATCATCACGAGGCGAACAATTTGATATATTACACGCGCGTAACAGAGCTATATGCAAAGAGTTATGACATGATGAACAGGGGTATATAATGTGAAAATGCAAAAAACTTAGAAATTTCGGGGAGAGAAAAGGAAAGTCAACCGTGGGCTTCCTCGAACCAGATCTGGCCGGGGCCGGGCCTCGAGCTCGCCGGCGGTGGGTGGCGACGCCGGAGGAGAGGAGGGAGAGGCCCGAGGGAGGCGGCCGGAGGTCGGGCGGCGCCGGGCGCCGGAGGAGGAGGACGCGCGGCGTCGTGCGGCGGGGGGCGGCGTCCGCAGCGGCGACCGGTGCCGGGCGCGGCGGCGCCGGCGGGAGGCGAAGGCGGCGGGCGACGGCGCAGAGGCGGCGGCACGGCACGGGCGCGCGGAGGGCGAGCGGCGGCGGGGCTGGGCTCGGGCGGGCCCGCGGCGGGCCTGGTGGGCCGGCGCGGTACGGGCGGCGGCGGGCAGCGGCGGGCGCCACGTGGTGGCTCCTGGTTCGCTGCGGCCGTCGGTGGAGACTTGTCCGGCGCGGACCGGACGTGTCCGGCGGCGGCGGGGGAAAATGCTAGGGTTTGATCTGCGTATTATTTCGGGAGGGCAGGCATATATATAGGTAGAGGGAGCTAGGAGAGTCCAAATAAGGTGTGGTTTTCGCCCACACGATCGTGATCGAACGACCCAGAGCATGGAAGAGAGTTTGCTGGGTTTTGGGCTGTTTAGAGAGGGGGTTTTGCTAGAACACACAAATGGACTTTGCGGATGCCCGGTTAACAGTTGGAGTACCAAACGACCTCCAAATGGAATGAAACTTGACCGGTGGTATACCAAGGCCACTTGACAAGCCTCGATCCATTCCGAGAACGTTTGACACCCGCTCACGAAAGAAAACAAGAGGGGTGCGCCGGAGGAGATGGGAGCGCCGGATTGCAAAACGGACAACGGGGAAAATGCTCGGATGCATGAGACGAACACGTATGCAAATGCAATGCACATGATGACATGATATGAAATGCAAGACATGAACAAAATGCAAAACGAAAGACAAAACCCGACCACGGAGGGAATATCATAACACATAGCCGAAAATGGCAAGAGTTGGAGTTACAAATATGGAAAGTTACATCCGGGGTGTTACACAAGCACCGGTCCACCCACATACCAAATTATCAAAGTAACGAACGTGAATCATATGTGCGTGATGAAAACTAGCTTGACGATAATTCCCATGTGTCCTCGGGAGCGTTTTCCTTCATATAAGAAATTGTCCACGCTTATCCTTTGCTACAAAAAGGATTGGGCCACCTTGCTGCACTTTATTTACACTTGTTACTTGTTACTCGTTACAAATTACCTTATCACAAAACTATCTGTTACCGATAATTTCAGTGCTTGCTGAGAATACCTTACTGAAAACCGCTTGTCATTTCCTTCTACTCCTCGTTGGGTTCGACACTCTTACTTACCGAAAGGACTACGATAGATCCCCTATACTTGTGGGTCATCAATGGTCACTTGGGAAAGTCAAATGGCTGATTAAATGTAGAGCAAAGACGTAACAAACCTGATCAAATATTGCAATGGATTGTGAATTACCTAGAATAGCCACCAAGAAACAACATCAAAATAGGCGTTAACGATATTTGTTTTAAAAGATATTCTTATTCAGCAACATGTTGAATAACAAAGCTTAAGAAAGAGAAGACCCTAAAGGAAAACAAACCATATTTGTGTCGCCAAATAGATACCCTATAGGTTTCATATATCTGTCATGATAGCAGGTAGGTGCCGATACATTGAATAACATCCATGGAGGAGTCAACATATTTATGTAAATTTTTGATGTAGCCAAATGAAGTCAAATAGGTAAGGATGACCTATTCTTGTGTTAGTAGGTGGAAGATATCGTTACCTTGCAAATAAAGTCCAGAGTGAACAAGGAAGTTTACAAATCAAATCAGGAAGCTTTTATAACTGGGTGATGATTGTATCAGATAGATATAAAGCTAGCTGCAGCCTGCAGCTTTGGTTACACCTTCATCTATAGTGCAGACATGATGTAGTTTTCCATCACAAAGCAACCATTTGGAGTCACGTATTGATAAATGACTAAATAGGAGCGTACTTTTAAGACATAATCTAGGTCTTGAACTGTTTAGCTGGCAATATAGATCAGGAAAGCTTGTTAGTACAATATCAACACATTAGTACATCTTTTCTAGGATGCAGAGGAATTGATCACGAGCACACAGGGTCTCAAAATCTGACCCACCGAATATGGCATCGTTATCCGTTTTGTCAGAGAGATGTTACCGGGGTTGGGCCACATAGCCGACATAGAAAAGGAAAGGAAAACTAGTAATTCTCATGTACGGTGGACCTGAACTGCGTGGATATTCTAGGCCGTCGAGAGGGGACGTCAGAGCCGTGGCTCGAATCGTCGGTGAAATTCTGATCCGTGAATCAATCGTGCTAACGATGTCATTGCGGTGGAGTAAATGCAAAAAATGGGCAGGTGGGGTGAGTTGTCTCCTACCTCCATTAGTTGATGTTCTGGTCTGGTAGTATCGAGAGAGGCTCGGCGGCAGCAGGTCCATCCTTTAGGGTTCCGGTGACCCGGCTCCGGCAGCCATGGAGTTCTTGATGCAACCGGCCAACAGGTGCTAATCTTGCCCCTTGTGTCTGCTTGGTGCGCCCTAGTTTGATTTGGGTTTCTAATTCGTCCAAGATCTAACTTTTCCTACCGTGGGTGTATTCGTGCAGTAGAGCGCTGATAGAGGAAGTGAATGACAGCGACATACCAAAGCAACCTCTTCGCTATCCTGTTCTGTCGATGCCGGCCGGAGAGCTGCCGGCGGCGAGTGCATCGAGTGCAGATGCGCTCATCTGCTCGGCGACTGCTGTCGCAACATGCGAGGGTGCAGACCGGCCACAAGCATCTGAACACTCCATAGAACAAGTTGAACCACAGGCTCAAGGATGGACATGAAGGTATGTTTTCCTGCCGCGACCTGTAGATATTAGCTGAATTGTCACATTAGTACAGTTGTTGAAACCGGATTCAGCTAAATTGGTAGATTAGTACTATTGTTGAAACGGGATTCAGTTCAATTGGTAGATTAGTGCAGATGTTGGAGCCTGAATCAGCATGCAGATACAGGTTGTATTTTGCAATGGCTGAATAAGTAGTCCTGGTTGCCGTCAGTGAACCCCTAGAGTAAACTAGTTCAGACAAGTGAAAACAGAGTAGGCAGGATGTGGGGGGGAGCTGTATTAGAGAGTGGTGGCCTGAAGTGAGCCCATGGATTGAATGCACAATGAAATGGTGAATAAATATAGGATTTAGAAAAAAATACGTTTGTAAACTGTATGAATAAAAAATGGTAGGGATTATGTTACAGTAAACTGCTCTTAGTTTAGCATCTGAGAATCTAATTTCTGAATGCACATTTGTGTGGCCGCAATAATTCAGGGTACGGATTGGAGCTGCTGCACCAGGGCATGGCCCCAACCCAAATAGGATGACAGCATTAGAGAAATCGGTCCGCGTTTTTGCGGAGGCACCCGGTGAGAATGTCATTGTGTGAAAAATAGGGATCAGCTTCGATACACTTGGAGAGGCATATGATTTTTACAATTTGTATTCCTGGGAGAAAGGATTCGGAATTAGATACGGGAAAAGCTTACTAAATGTCAACAGGACAAAGGGCATGCAAGAGATAGTCTGCGGTTGTGCGGTAAGATTTCCTTTGCTCATTTGGTGCTGACTTGTAGTTTAATTTTTCTAATTATTTTATGAATTGTCTGATAATATTTTTGGATTAAAAAATGTACCATGGTAAACCAATCGTGGAGAATACTCGTTCCTGATGATGTGAATGTCCTGCCTTGGTTAGACTGCTACGGCCAAAGGATAATGGGTGGTATATAGCAGAGCACCGGGACGAGCACAACCACTCATTGTCTCCGACATATGGGCAAACATTACACTGGCCATCACACAAACATATAGACGTATACAACAGAGATTTTGTGAAGCAACTCAGGGAAAATAATGTGAACCTGTCGAAAGTGTACAGCATCATACAGAGCTTTTTTGGGAAGATGGCGAATGAACCGTTCACGAAAACAGCTTTGGGAACTTGTGTGGAAAAATTGGTCGCGACTAGGCAGAGGATGATGTCCGGAAGACAATGGAGGTGTTTCAAGAGCTAGGTGCTAAGGATCATCAATTCACATACAGAGTGCAAGCCGACAAAGATGGAAGGATTGGTACTCTGATGTGGGAAAATGGAAACAGCAGGCTACAGTACACTTTCTTTGGGGACGTGGTGACATTTGATACCACATACAGGACCAACCTGTATGACATGCCGTTCGGGCTTTTTGTTGGAGTTAACAACCACTTTCAGAGCATTATACTAGCCGGCGTGTTGGTAAGGGATGAGAAGGTCGAAACCTTGAAATGGGTTTTCTCAGAATTTGTCAGAATGATGGGTGGGAAGGCGCCACAAACAATTCTCACAGGTAAAAACTGGATTACGGGTATAATGTGATGAGTTTGATAACAATGTCTAATAGATTTAGTACCTCTGTGTTTTGCATACCAGAACCGTGCAATGGAGGTTTATACGGAATGTGATGCCAAGCACAGCGCACCGGTGGTGCAAGTGGCACGTGCTTAAGAAGGCAAAGAAATCGTTGGGTCGACTGTACTCAAAGAAGAGTGATTTCCAAGCAGAATTTCACAAGGTTGTTAATCACATGTTGACGGTTGATGAGTTCGAAGAAGCCTGGAAGTTCCTAACTGATAAATATAACCCGAAGTCAAATGAGTACATGACACAGCTATATGAGATCCGGCACAAATGGGCAAAACCTTACTTCAAAGGTATGTTCTATGCAAAAATGACTAGTACTCAGCGGACTGAAAGTGCGAACCATATGTTGAAGAACTATATGCCCCCGGGCTGCCCAATGCACCTATTTGTGAGGAAATACATGGTGTTGCGGTTCGACAAGGAAGCAGAGGAAAATTATGAAGAAAAACATACCAGAATTGCAAGATATACAAGTTGATAGTTCATTTTTTGGCTGGTCCCCCTTGTTGATATCTCTGACCTACATTTGTATTTGCAGGGGAGGCCACTGTTTCGAGCTAACATGGCTACAGAAAGGCATGCTGGCAAGATATAAACCAGAGTGATGTTTGAGCAATTTGGGCATATAACATAGGAATGTGTGCTTACCAGGTGGAAGAGGTAGAGAAAGGGAAATCATATGTTGCAATCCATACCGATGCAGCACGGAGAGAGAAGTGGTGCATGGTTTCATACAAGGTTACCGTGGTGGACGGTGGAGAGGAATTTGACTGTGAATGCGGCCAATTCACTCACATGGGACTGCTGTGCAGCCATATTCTAAAGGTACTTACATTGACAACATTTAGTGAAAGATTTTTGTGGTTAATTTGTTTTCCAATCATTTACTCATGGAACGAATTTTGTAATGTAGGTTCTAGACTTCATCCATGTAACAAAAATGCCAAAGAAACACATAGTGAAGCGTTGGACAAGAGACGCCCGGGACATCCTACCTCCACATCTAAGCCAATAACAGAAGGACAATGCTAACAACAACAACTCATTTAGTTACAGGCATATCAACATGTACATGCAAGCGATGGAGCTCGTACGAATGGGGGATGCAAGTGTACAAGCATATGAACGGCTGGTAGCACTGTTCAAGCATTGTGCTGCAGAAATGAAGCCATTTGCGGATATTAGAGACAGTCTTGGCCTGGAGGACCGCATGGCTGAAAATGGTGTCGTTGTGAACCAAGATGAGGCAGAACCTGAGCAAGTGGGAGTTGATATGGCGACCCATGGAGCGATGGTCAACAATGATATCAACTCGGGAAATGAATCAGGGAATATGCTGGAGGGGTTGTTGCCTCCCGCCAAGGGGAAGGAATTGGGTAGGCCTACAACAAGTTGGGAGAAGGCGCCATACGAAGGCTCAGTAAGAGAACAAGATATTGTACGACATATCAACGTGAAGGACATAAGCGAACTACGTGTCCTGATCGCGGTGATGTGCCGAAACAGCCTCGGAAGCCTGGAAGATGCAAGAATTGTGGCGTTGAAGGACATCGCAGGAACAACTGCCACAAAGCGGCTGAGCTCGGGCTCAAAATATGATCGTCTGAGTCGTTTGTGTAATGTTGAGCTAGAGCGACTGCTGTATTTTTATTTACTGATGTACCCATAATGCTTATGAACTTGCCTGAATAATAACTGCATGACAAGTTGCCTCGCCGTGTCTCTGGGTGTCCGTAATTGTCATCGTTTTATTTGTTTTTTTGGACCACAACTTTTTTGAGTCGTTTGTGTAATGTGGAGCTAGACGGACCGCTGTATTTTGACTAGAGCCATTAACATAAGCACTGCGACCACCAAAAGGGCGCCTACTAACATAACAAGCACCTTCAGGTCGGACAATGGACCTGGGACGCCCGAGCCTTCCCCTTCCATGGTTGCTGCTCCGCTCGGACATCTGGCACAACCTCCCCTCTGCGCCTCCTTTGCTCGACTGGTTCGCCAGATATAACTCGACGATGCAAGTAAGCTGCTGGTAGTATATGCGTGGGGACAACCTAACAATCTGCAACCAGCTGGTTACCGAGCAACTGCGCACGGTACTCTTCCGAAGATCTCATGTATCCATAGTCACCTCTGCAAACAGAAAACCTAATCAGACATCAGTAAGAAAAGAAAAAAGATGGTTCAACTCCATTATGCACACAAACTCACATCCTTATTCACACACTTGTAGAATCGACGACCAGCGTTCGGTCCAGACCGAGCAATCCAACAGTACACCCGTCCGCACTCTGTACAAGGAACGAGGGGCAAGATCTCCTCCTGGCCTACCGAGGACGATGATGCAGACATGGTTGAGCTGCTAGTTGAAAAGGCTCGGATACGATTGTGTACATCTACAAATTTGTGCCATGAGGCCACCACTGGGACGGAGCTGAATAAATAGCGTGTCGCATAAGATTGATGGGTCACTCCAATGGGAAGATGCATTAAATGAAAGTACGAAGCTATCGCTGTTCATACAGAATCTCCTTGGAGACGGCTCATATCGTGGCTGAATTTCTGATCCGCGACGTAGAATTTCTGTTCCGCGACGGGCCTGAGTAACGGCGTATCCATTATTGCATCCGACTGCTGGGCCATGGGCCGTAATAACAATTATGCACCAGAAATTCCACCTGGAAATAGCCAACCACCCTGGCCCATCACGAGAGATGCGAGCGGTACAGATAACGAGACCACTGCAGCTCGTGATCACATTAGCACTTTCGATCTTTTCTATTCTATCTTTGCTATTTAAACCGAAATTCGTGATCCGGTGCTTTCTACCTTTGCTATTCCAAATGAACTTGGCAATCAGACCAAAGCCCTTACCCACTTCATATGACAAAGAGAAAGCTCTGCAAGTTCAAAAAAAGAGAGACAAAGATCTCGAACATATGGGAAATAATCATATTGGTATGCATCTGTAGTTGTAACCATGAATCCATGATACAACATATGTCCTTTTGGGATCAACAATGCAATAGAAAACGTGATCAACTGTATGTGACCTGGCCTGGCCAACATGAAATGATCTTAGAGCAAACGGGGGGATACCAAGTTGTGGTGGGAGACGATGCGAACGATGCAACTCCACAAACGGACAGTGTAGCGGGGGCGCCTGAGGTCATTTCAGATCCGGCGGCATCGTTGTGTTGGGAGGTCGTCCTTGAGGAAACGGAGTCATCACACTTGGAGGTGGCCGGGCGGGCGGTGCTAGGCGCGTGTAGGCTGCAACGGGGGCATCTTGGTCCCGACGCCAGTGTTGTTCCTCTCATCGATGGACCTGGCCATCTCACTTGGATTCGTGGGGTGCGGCAGGTTGCGTGCCTAAGTCTAGCCAGCGAGAGAGAAGCTCTGTCCTTTTCACTTTCTCAGCAGATGGCAGTGGCGGTGATCCCACACCAGATCTGGCTGGGGCTGCCTTTGCGAACTCCACGCACGGTGGAGGTTGTGGCCTATGCGGATTTGCGACACGAAGAGCTCTCCCTATGGAGTATATTAGATGGACTTGTCGGTTACTGAAGCCTGGAGGTCACGTAGAAGGGGAAACAATCGGTAGCTTCCTAAATCACACGATTTCTTTGAGATTCCTTTTATTCTTTTTCTAGAAAGCTGAGGTGCCAAAACTGTTTTCGTGGAACACTGCATGTTCATAATTATTGACGTGGAAGGATTGCAAGTGGTAGTGGGAACTGAATTGGTGATGTGGACATTGTGCATGTTAAGAGAATTGGAATTAGTGGGGATCAATTTCTTAAGAATGTTAGATATGATGATGATGATGATGAGTTATTATATCATTGAGTGAAAGAACCGCGGGTGAGTTTCAAGTGGATGGATCCTAAGTGATCAAGTCATGGATTATCGTGATAATCCATGACTTGGTCACTTAGGATCCATCCATTTGAAACTAATCTGTTGTTCTTTCACCTAGTGATTTAATAACTCATTAGAATGTAAAAAACAATCTCTAAATTGCTATTCTATGAAAACTTGTATAAAGATGTATGAATACGACATAAAATAAAAAAGAAATAGAATACGGAATAATAGTAGCAGCGCGAGCAGTGAGACGCGCTACTACTAGTTCGCCTGTTGCAGGACGTGCTATTACTAAGTAGATATAGCAGTAGCGCGTGTTAACAAACGCTACTGCTAACCTTTAGCTCTAGCGCCGTAACAGTAGCGCGGTTACCCGCGCTACTGATAGGCCAAAAACCCGCACTAATGCTAGGCTTTTCCCTAGTAGTGAGACTAGAGCATCACGTGCATGTCTTGTCTTGATCGCACGTCCATGCATCCAGTGCGAGTTTATACTTGCACGCATGCACGATGTCCGGTTCAGGTCTCGTGCATAGCTCGTGTCCCGCTACTGCCACGACTGGTCTGCTCTTCTTGATCTCGCCCACCGTGCTTTCGGTCTGATCAACCATCCGTACGCATCTCCGCAAGTCCCATGAAGATTGTTCCGAGTACAGCACGCCTTACACCGATCGAGCATCGGGCTGCTACTGCATCGCCCTGTGGTTCTCCCCGCGACTGCACCGACCTGCGCGCTGCCGCAGTGTTGCCCCTTCGGGTCGTAGTGTCACGGCCCGCGGTCTACAGCCACCCCGAGGCCGTCCTCTCCAGGTCGTCTCGTGGTTGCATTGACCCTCGCGCTGCCGCTGCGTCGTCCCATCGGGCCGTAGCGAGCATGGCACACGGTCTCCGCCGTCGCCCGAGGCCGCCCCCGCGGCTGCACCGACTCGCGCGTCGTCGTTGCATCGCCTCTTCAGGCCGCAGCGCCACGGCACGCACTCCCCCCCCCCCCCCCCCCCCCCCCGTGGTCTTCCTGCCGTCGCCTCGACCCGCTTGCTGCCGCTGCGTCGCCCCTTCAGGCCGGAGCGCCGCGACCCGCGGTCCACCGCCGTCCCCGCGCGTCAACTTCTCGTGGTATGTGCCACACCGCCTCCCTTGGCGTGGGAACGCCGCCGTCCGCGCTGGTCTTCGCCATGCTGTCGGGTTCTTCGCCTACTTCAAACAACGCCGCCGCACTCCTAACCTAGCCGCCGCCGCTCTTCTTCGGCGCCGCTGCAGCTCGCTCACTCGAGCCGCGCCGCCAGTCCAGCCCCTTCGTCTTCGTCCAGCACCAGCCCATCGCTAGCGTCACCGTCATCTACCCCGACCACTTCGTCTACTCCGACCACTGTTGGTGACATCGGCTTCACGCTGATTGGCGCCACAACCGTCATCGAGTCTCCTCCTCTGCTGGCCCCTCTGACTACTCGACATGGCGTACAGCTCATGCAGGTCCCTCGTCTACGCATGCCCGGTGCTGGCAACACCGAGCCGTGCCTTCGTCCACGTCGTGTCACCGGGCCTGGCAAGCCTGGTGCGACGCTTGGTCAACTTTGTCTTCGTCCGTCTACGCATGCCTGATGCTGGCAACACCGGCGCGTGCCTTCGTCTATGATGTGACTCCGGGCTTGGCAAACCCGGCGCGACGCGTTGTCAACAACATCTTCTTCCCGATGCACCACTACTCCGACACCAATGCGCCCATGACTAACTCGGCGGCTCCTTACGCTCGCGGCTCCACGACGACTACTTCGACATCGGCTACCCTGACTCGACATCGACCACGGCGTTCTTCGCACGGCTACCTCGACCATGGATACACCACCCTACGCTCTCGGCTGCTTCGACAAATGGCAGAAAGGGCTATCATCCGCTTGAGCAACTCGTCGGCTTCCTTTACAGTCAACATGTTCGCAATGCGACACCGTCCACGACGCTCCTGCTACGATTGCGGGAGGATGTCAGCCCGTCGGCTGCTATTCTCTCCAGTCTGACCGTCCACGACGCTTCTATTGTTCGCAACGTACCGCTACGACTGCGGAGGTATGTTAGAGATATATTTGGTCTACATATATTTGGTAGTCTTGGATTTGTAATCCGTCTCCTACCTTATCTCTAGGAAAGGCTTCTTGCCCTCCAAGTCTGTACTCCTATGTATACTCGCCCGTGAGGCTCAATACAATATCCATCAACTATTCCACCAAATCTCCCGCTCTCCCTGTTAGAATAGAGTTTGTAGAGATAGCTGTTTAAACTGTATACTATTCCTATCTCTTCTTCTGTTCTGTTCTTCCTCTCCAAGTTATATCTCCCTCTCTCGATGTATTCTGGAAGTATCCTAGCGATATTCCAAACCCTGTAAGCCACGACAATCCTTCCATAAATATACATGCGGCCCGAGCAAAGGGTTCAACGCTTCCTATCAAATCTTACATAGTCATCAGAGCCCTTCCTCTCGTACGTCTAGCTTTCCTGAAAGATCGATCTAGTTGATCGAGAGAGAAACCTGAAACCTATCCAGAGAGAGACATCGAGAGAAATCATGTCAGGCACCAACGCCAGCACCGCTGCTTCCACCATCGCTGCCACCAATACCGCCCTGATCGGTTCCACCATGAGTACACTGTACACCCAATCCACACCATCCACCTATGCATCTTCCTCCTCCTACATCAGCGTCTCCTCTCTCGGGTCTCCTCCATCTGAGAAGCTCACGAGGACGAACTTCCTCCTCTGGAAGGCCATCGTGCTACCCCAAATAAAGGGAGCACAAATGGAGCACTTCCTGGACGCCGCAAGCCCGGCGCCCCCTCCTACCATCATCATCACCAAAGATGGGAAAGAGGAGCAAGTCTTCAACTACGCCCGGTCGATCTGGTACGCCCAGCAGCAACAGGTACAAGGATACCTTATGGGGTCTCTGTCACGTGAGATTCTTGCGCAGGTCGCTACTCTTCAGACGCCGACCGAGGTGTGGAGTGCCATCCACGCCTCCTTCGCTGCCCAGACGCATGTTGGAAATATGCCCTAGAGGCAATAATAAATGGTTATTATTATATTTCTTTGTTCATGGTAATTGTCTATTGTTCATGCTATAATTGTATTGTCCGGAAATTGTAATACATGTGTGAATACATAGACCACAACGTGTCCCTAGTAAGCCTCTAGTTGACTAGCTCGTTGATCAATAGATAGTCATGGTTTCCTGACTATGGACATTGGATGTCATTGATAACGGGATCACATCATTAGGAGAATGATGTGATGGACAAGACCCAATCCTAAGCATAGCATAAAAGATCGTGTAGTTTCGTTTGCTAGAGCTTTTCCAATGTCAAGTATCTTTTCCTTAGACCATGAGATCGTGCAACTCCCGGATACCGTAGGAGTGCTTTGGGTGTGCCAAACGTCACAACGTAACTGGGTGACTATAAAGGTGCACTACGGGTATCTCCGAAAGTGTCTGTTGGGTTGGCACGGATCGAGACTGGGATTTGTCACTCCGTGTGACGGAGAGGTATCTCTGGGCCCACTCGGTAATGCATCATCATAATGAGCTCAATGTGACTAAGGCGTTAGTCACGGGATCATGCATTGCGGTACGAGTAAAGAGACTTGCCGGTAACGAGATTGAACAAGGTATTGGGATACCGACGATCGAATCTCGGGCAAGTAACATACCGATTGACAAAGGGAATTGCATACGGGATTGATTGAATCCTCGACATCGTGGTTCATCCGATGAGATCATCGTGGAACATGTGGGAGCCAACATGGGTATCCAGATCCCGCTGTTGGTTATTGACCGGAGAGGCGTCTCGGTCATGTCTGCATGTCTCCCGAACCCGTAGGGTCTACACACTTAAGGTTCGGTGACGCTAGGGTTGTAGAGATATGTGTATGCGGAAACCCGAAAGTTGTTCGGAGTCCCGGATGAGATCCCGGACGTCACGAGAGATTCCAGAATGGTCCGGAGGTGAAGAATTATATATAGGAAGTCAAGTTTCGGCCACCGGGAAAGTTTCGGGGGTTACCGGTATTGTACCGGGACCACCGGAAGGGTCCCGGGGGTCCACCGGGTGGGGCCACCTATCCCGGAGGGCCCCGTGGGCTGAAGTGGGAAGGGAACCAGCCACTAGTGGGCTGGGCACCCCCCCATGGGCCTCCCCCCATGCGCCTAGGGTTGGGAACCCTAGGGTGGGGGGCTTCCCACTTGCCTTGGGGGGCAAGGCACCCCCCTTGGCCGCCGCCCCCCACCCTAGATGGGTTTGGCCGGCACCCCCCCCCCTCCCAAGGGGGCCTATATAAAGGGGGGAGGGAGGGCAGCAACACAACAGCCTTGGGCGCCTCCCTCCTCCCCTGCAACACCTCTCTCTCTCGTATAAGCTCGGCGAAGCCCTGCCGACATCCCGCTGCATCCACCACCACGCCGTCGTGCTGCTGGATCTCCATCAACCTCTCCTTCCCCCTTGCTGGATCAAGAAGGAGGAGACGTCGCTGCACCGTACGTGTGTTGAACGCGGAGGTGCCGTCCGTTCGGCACTCGGTCATCGGTGATTTGGATCACGGCGAGTACGACTCCGTCATCCACGTTCATTGGAACGCTTCCGCTCGCGATCTACAAGGGTATGTAGATGCACTCCTTTCCCCTCGTTGCTAGTAGACTCCATAGATGCATCTTGGTGAGCGTAGGAAAATTTTAAAATTATGCTACGATTCCCAACAGTGGCATCATGAGCCAGGCCTATGCGTAGTTACTATGCACGAGTAGAACACAAAGCAGTTGTGGGCGTTGAGTTTGCCAATTCTTCTTGCCGCTACTAGTCTTTTCTTGTTTCGGCGGCATTGTAGGATGAAGCGGCCCGGACCGACCTTACACGTACACTTACGTGAGACAGGTTCCACCGATTGACATGCACTAGTTGCATAAGGTGGCTAGCGGGTGTCTGTCTCTCCTACTTTAGTCAGAACGGATTCGATGAAAAGGGTCCTTATGAAGGGTAAATAGAAATTGGCAAATCACGTTGTGGTCATACGTAGGTAAGAAACGTTCTTGCTAGAAACCTACAAACCACGTAAAAACTTGCAACAACAATTAGAGGACGTCTAACTTGTTTTTTGCAGCATGTGTTATGTGATGTGATATGGCCAGAAGATGTGATGAATGATATTTGTGATGTATGAGATTGATCATATTCTTGTAATAGGAATCACGACTTGCATGTCGATGAGTATGACAACCGGCAGGAGCCATAGGAGTTGTCTTTATTATTATGCATGACCTGCGTGTCATTGAATAAAAGCTATTTAAATTACTTTACTTTGTTGCTAAACGCGTTAGCCATAGAAGTAGAAGTAATCGTTGGCGTGACGACTTCATGAAGACACAATGATGGAGATCATGATGATGGAGATCATGGTGTCATGCCGGTGACGAAGATGATCATGGTGCCCCGAAGATGGAGATCAAAGGAGCATAATGATATTGGCCATATCATGTCACTATTTGATTGCATGTGATGTTTATCATGTTTTTGCATCTTATTTGCTTAGAACGACGGTAGTAAATAAGATGATCCCTTATAATAATTTCAAGAAAGTGTTCACCCTAACTGTACACCGTTGCGAAGGTTCGTTGTTTCGAAGCACCACGTGATGATCGGGTGTGATAGATTCTAACGTTCGAATACAACGGGTGTTGACGAGCCTAGCATGTACAGACATGGCCTCGGAACACACGCAATACACTTAGGTTGACTTGACGAGCCTAGCATGTACAGACATGGCCTCGGAACACGGAGGACCGAAAGGTCGAGCATGAGTCGTATAGAAGATATGATCAACATGGAGATGTTCACCGATCTTGACTAGTCCGTCTCACGTGATGATCGGACACGGCCTAGTTGACTCGGATCATGTTTCACTTAGATGACTAGAGGGATGTCTATCTGAGTGGGAGTTCATTAAATAATTTGATTAGATGAACTTAATTATCATGAACTTAGTCTAAATCTTTACACTATGTCTTGTAGATCAAATGGCCCACGTTGTCCTCAATTTCAACGCGTTCCTAGAGAAAACCAAGCTGAAAGATGATGGCAGCAACTATACGGACTGGGTCCGGAACCTGAGGATCATCCTCATAGCAGCCAAGAAAGATTATGTCCTAGAAGCACCGCTAGGTGAAGCACCAATCCCAGAGAACCAAGACGTTATGAACGCTTGGTAGCAGCGTGCTGATGATTACTCCCTCGTTCAGTGCGGCATGCTTTACAGCTTAGAACCGGGTCTCCAAAAGCGTTTTGAGAAACATGGAGCATATGAGATGTTCGAGGAGCTGAAAATGGTTTTCCAAGCTCATGCCCGGGTCGAGAGATATGAAGTCTCCGACAAGTTCTTCAGCTGTAAAATGGAGGAGAATAGTTCTGTTAGTGAGCACATACTCAGAATGTCTGGGTTACACAACCGCTTATCCCAGCTGGGAGTCAATCTCCCGGATGACGCGGTCATTGACAGAATCCTCCAGTCGTTTCCACCAAGCTACAAGAGCTTTGTGATGAACTTCAATATGCAGGGGATGGAAAAGACCATTCGTGAGGTATATTCAATGCTGAAATCAGCGGAGGTGGAAATCAGAAAAGAACATCAAGTGTTGATGGTGAATAAAACCACTAAGTTCAAGAAGGGCAAGGGTAAGAAGAACTTCAAGAAGGATGGCAAGGGAGTTGCCGCGCCCGGTAAGCCAGTTACCGGGAAGAAGTCAAAGAATGGACCCAAGCCTGAAACTGAGTGCTTTTATTGTAAGGGAAGTGGTCACTGGAAGCGGAACTGCCCCAAATACTTAGCGGACAAGAAGGCCGGCAACACCAAAGGTATATGTGATATACATGTAATTGATGTGTACCATACCAGTACTCGTAGTAGCTCCTGGGTATTTGATACCGGTGCGGTTGCTCATATTTGTAACTCAAAACAGGAACTACGGAATAAACGGAGACTGGCGAAGGACGAGGTGACGATGCGCGTCGGGAATGGTTCCAAGGTCGATGTGATCGCCGTCGGCACGCTACCTCTGCATCTACCTATGGGATTAGTTTTAAACCTCAATAATTGTTATTTAGTGCCAGCTTTGAGCATGAACATTGTATCTGGATCTCGTTTAATTCGAGATGGCTACTCATTTAAATCCGAGAATAATGGTTGTTCTATTTATTTGAGAGATACGTTTTATGGTCATGCCCCGCTGGTCAATGGTTTATTTTTGATGAATCTCGAACGTGATGTTACACATGTTCATAGTGTGAATACCAAAAGATGTAAAGTTGATAACGATAGTCCCACATACTTGTGGCACTGCCGCCTTGGTCACATTGGTGTCAAGCGCATGAAGAAGCTCCATGCAGATGGACTTTTGGAGTCTCTTGATTACGAATCATTTGACACGTGCGAACCATGCCTCATGGGTAAGATGACCAAGACTCCGTTCTCCGAAACAATGGAGCGAGCAACCAACTTATTGGAAATCATACATACCGATGTGTGCGGTCTAATGAGTGTTGAGGCTCGCGGAGGATATAGTTATGTTCTTACTCTCACTGATGACTTAAGTAGATATGGGTATGTCTACCTAATGAAACACAAGTCTGAAACCTTTGAAAAGTTCAAGGAATTTCAGAGTGAGGTTGAGAATCAACGTGACAGGAGAATAAAATTCTTACGATCAGATCGTGGTGGAGAATATTTAAGTCACGAGTTTGGTGCACACTTAAGGAAATGTGGAATAGTTTCACAACTCACGCCGCCTGGAACACCTCAGAGAAACGGTGTGTCCGAACGTCGTAATCGCACTCTATTGGATATGGTGCGATCTATGATGTCTCTTACCGATTTACCGCTCTCATTTTGGGGTTATGCTTTAGAGACTGCCGCATTCACTTTAAATAGGGCTCCGTCGAAATCCGTTGAGACGACACCGTATGAATTATGGTTTGGAAAGAAACCTAAGCTGTCGTTTCTAAAAGTTTGGGGATGCGATGCTTATGTCAAGAAACTTCAACCTGAAAAGCTCGAACCCAAGTCGGAAAAATGCGTCTTCATAGGATACCCTAAGGAAACTATTGGGTATACCTTCTACCTCAGATCCGAAGGCAAGATCTTCGTTGCCAAGAACGGGTCCTTGCTGGAGAAGGAGTTTCTCTCGAAAGAATTGAGTGGGAGGAAAGTGGAACTTGATGAGGTGATAGTCACCCCTTCCGAACCGGAAAGTAGCGCAGCGCGGGAAAATGTTCCTGTGGTGCCTACACCGACTGGGGAGGAAGTTAATGATGATGATCATGAAGCTTCGGATCAAGTTACTGAACTTCGTAGGTCCACAAGGACACGTTCCGCACCAGAGTGGTACGGCAACCCTGTCCTGGAAATCATGTTGTTAGACAACGGTGAACCTTCGAACTATGAAGAAGCGATGGCGGGCCCGGATTCCGACAAATGGCTAGAAGCCATGAAATCCGAGATAGGATCCATGTATGAAAACAAAGTATGGACTTTGACTGACTTGCCCGATGATCGGCGAGCCATAGAAAACAAATGGATCTTTAAGAAGAAGACGGACGCGGATGGTAATGTGACCATCTATAAGGCTCGACTTGTCGCTAAGGGTTATCGACAGGTTCAAGGGGTTGACTACGATGAGACTTTCTCACCCGTAGCGAAGCTGAAGTCCGTCCGAATCATGTTAGCAATTGCCGCATACTATGATTATGAGATATGGCAGATGGACGTCAAAACGGCATTCCTTAATGGCTTCCTTAAGGAAGAGTTGTATATGATGTAGCCGGAAGGTTTTGTCGATCCTAAGAATGCTAACAAAGTATGCAAGCTCCAGCGCTCAATCTATGGGCTGGTGCAAGCATCTCGGAGTTGGAACATTCGCTTTGATGAAATGATCAAAGCGTTTGGGTTTACACAGACTTATGGAGAAGCCTGTGTTTACAAGAAAGTGAGTGGGAGCTCTGTAGCATTTCTCATATTATATGTGGATGACATATTATTGATGGGAAATGATATAGAATTCTTGGAAAGTATAAAGGCCTATTTGAATAAGTGTTTTTCAATGAAGGACCTTGGAGAAGCTGCTTTTATATTAGGCATCAAGATCTATAGAGATAGATCAAGACGCCTCATTGGTCTTTCACAGAGTACATACCTTGACAAGATATTGAAGAAGTTCAATATGGATCAGTCGAAGAAGGGGTTCTTGCCTGTATTGCAAGGTGTGCAATTGAGCACGGCTCAATGCCCGACCACGGCAGAAGATATAGAAAAGATGAGTGTCATCCCCTATGCCTCGGCCATAGGGTCTATTATGTATGCCATGCTGTGTACCAGACCTGATGTAAACCTTGCCGTAAGTTTGGTAGGAAGGTACCAAAGTAATCCCGGCATGGAACACTGGACAGCGGTCAAGAATATCCTGAAGTACCTGAAAAGGACTAAGGATATGTTTCTCGTTTATGGAGGTGACGAAGAGCTCGTCGTAAAGGGTTACGTCGACGCTAGCTTCGACACAGATCTGGATGACTCGAAGTCACAAACCGGATACGTGTATATTTTGAATGGAGGAGCAGTAAGCTGGTGCAGTTGCAAGCAAAGCGTCGTGGCGGGATCTACATGTGAAGCGGAGTACATGGCAGCCTCGGAGGCAGCACAGGAAGCAGTCTGGATGAAGGAGTTCATTACCGACCTAGGGGTGATTCCCAATGCGTCGGGCCCGATGACTCTCTTCTATGACAACACTGGAGCTATTGCCCTTGCGAAGGAGCCCAGGTTTCATAGGAAGACCAGGCATATCAAGCGTCGCTTCAACTCCATTCGTGAAAGTGTTCAAAATGGAGACATAGATATTTGTAAAGTACATACGGACCTGAATGTAGCAGATCCGTTGACTAAACCTCTCCCTAGAGCAAAACATGATCAACACCAGGACGCAATGGGTGTTCGATTCATCACAATGTAACTAGATTGTTGACTCTAGTGCAAGTGGGAGACTGTTGGAAATATGCCCTAGAGGCAATAATAAATGGTTATTATTATATTTCTTTGTTCATGGTAATTGTCTATTGTTCATGCTATAATTGTATTGTCCGGAAATCGTAATACATGTGTGAATACATAGACCACAACGTGTCCCTAGTAAGCCTCTAGTTGACTAGCTCGTTGATCAACAGATAGTCATGGTTTCCTGACTATGGACATTGGATGTCATTGATAACGGGATCACATCATTAGGAGAATGATGTGATGGACAAGACCCAATCCTAAGCATGGCATAAAAGATCGTGTAGTTTCGTTTGCTAGAGCTTTTCCAATGTAAAGTATCTTTTCCTTAGACCATGAGATCGTGCAACTCCTGGATACCGTAGGAGTGCTTTGGGTGTGCCAAACGTCACAACGTAACTGGGTGACTATAAAGGTGCACTACGGGTATCTCCGAAAGTGTCTGTTGGGTTGGCACGGATCGAGACTGGGATTTGTCACTCCGTGTGACGGAGAGGTATCTCTGGGCCCACTCGGTAATGCATCATCATAATGAGCTCAATGTGACTAAGGCGTTAGTCACGGGATCATGCATTGCGGTACGAGTAAAGAGACTTTCCGGTAACGAGATTGAACAACGTATTGGGATACCGACGATCGAATCTCGGGCAAGTAACATACCGATTGACAAAGGGAATTGCATACGGGATTGATTGAATCCTCGACATCGTGGTTCATCCGATGAGATCATCGTGGAACATGTGGGAGCCAACATGGGTATCAAGATCCCGCTGTTGGTTATTGACCGGAGAGGCGTCTCGGTCATGTCTGAATGTCTCCCAAACCCGTAGGGTCTACACACTTAAGGTTCGGTGACGCTAGGGTTGTAGAGATATGTGTATGCGGAAACCCGAAAGTTGTTCGGAGTCCCGGATGAGATCCCGGACGTCACGAGAGATTCCGGAATGGTCCGGAGGTGAAGAATTATATATAGGAAGTCAAGTTTCGGCCACCGGGAAAGTTTCGGGGGTTACCGGTATTGTACCGGGACCACCGGAAGGGTCCCGGGGGTCCATCAGGTGGGGCCACCTATCCCGGAGGGCCCCGTGGGCTGAAGTGGGAAGGGAACCAGCCCCTAGTGAGCTGGGCGCCCCCCCATGGGCCTCCCCCATGCGCCTAGGGTTGGGAACCCTAGGGTGGGGGGCTTCCCACTTGCCTTGGGGGGCAAGGCACCCCCCTTGGCCGCCGCCCCCCACCCTAGATGGGTTTGGCCGGCGCCCCCCCCCCCTCCCAAGGGGGCCTATATAAAGGGGGGAGGGAGGGCAGCAACACAACAGCCTTGGGCGCCTCCGTCCTCCCCTGCAACACCTCTCTCTCTCGTATAAGCTCGGCGAAGCCCTGCCGACATCCCGCTGCATCCACCACCACGCCGTCGTGCTGCTGGATCTCCATCAACCTCTCCTTCCCCCTTGCTGGATCAAGAAGGAGGAGACGTCACTGCACCGTACGTGTGTTGAACGCGGAGGTGCCGTCCGTTCGGCACTCGGTCATCGGTGATTTGGATCACGGCGAGTACGACTCCGTCATCCACGTTCATTGGAACGCTTCCACTCGCGATCTACAAGGGTATGTAGATGCACTCCTTTCCCCTCGTTGCTAGTAGACTTCATAGATGCATCTTAGTGAGCGTAGGAAAATTTTAAAATTATGCTACGATTCCCAACAACGCAAGCGCAGATCGTCAACACCCGCATCGCCCTCGCCAATCTGTACAAAGGGAACATGGGCATGCCGAAGTATCTGGCGAAGATCAAAGCCTTCGCCGATGAGATCGCCTGCACCGGTGATCCCCTCTCTGAAGGAGAGCTAACCTCCTATGTGCTCAAAGGGCTGGACATCGAGTATAACCCTGTGATCTCAGCCCTGGCTGCACATATCGAGCCGGTGACCGTCCAGGAGCTTTACAACCAGTTGCTAAGCTTTGAAGCTCGCATGAATCTGCTACAAGGTAACAATCTCCGCCAGTCATCAGTTAACTCTGTCACACGTGGTCGCGGCACTGGAGGCCGAGGCCGTGGTCACCGCGGTCACCAGGGGTGCGGGCGCGGCAACGGCAACAACAGCGGGCGTGGGCGCGCCAACAACTCTGGCCCATGCCCCTCCGGCGCCTCCTACTCCAACACCAGGCCGCGTTGCCAGCTCTGCCAAAAGTCAGGACATGAGGTGAAAGACTGTTGGCACCACTACGATGAAGATTACGTGCCCGAAAAGCGCCACGTAGCTGCAGCCATCAGGGAGCAAGAAGAAGCTGGAGACACCATCTGGTATGCTGATTCTAGAGCCACAGATCATGTCACCAGCGAGTTGGAGAAGCTTGCAAATCGAGAAAGATACTATGGCAATGATCAGATAAACACCGCCGCAAGTGGAGGAGGTATGGACATATGTCACATTGGTCAATCCTCTATTAATTTCCCTAATGTTAAACGTGATCTTCTTCTAAAGGATGCCCTTCATGTTCCACAAGCCAACAAAAATCTTGCTTCCATGTCTCGTTTGTCCGCTGATAATAACATCTTCTTTGAAACTCATCCCAAGTATTTTTTTCATTAATGATCGAGCAACGAGGGAGCTCCTCCATCACGGTAGATGCGTCGGTGGTCTATATCCTATCACATCAAGAGCTTTTAGCCGCAAGCGTCATCGCCAAGTCTACTTCATCGTCAAGCCATCCTTAGAGAGGTGGCATCAAAGATTAGGTCATCCTTCATTAAAAATAGTTGATCAAGTAGTGAATAAAGGCAATCTTCAATTGTCTAGTCGTGAGAATAAAGAGTCTGTTTGTGATGCTTGTCAATGTGCCAAGAGTCACCAACTCCCCTATCCTAGATCAAATAGTGTGTGTCATGCTCCGTTGGAACTGATATTCAGTGATGTATGGGGTCATGCCAGAGATTCCTTTGGAAGAAAGAAATATTATGTTAGCTTCATTGATGATTATAGTAAGTTTACATGGATATACTTACTTAAGTTCAAATCCGAAGTTTTCTCTGTCTTCCAAGAATTCCAAAAACTTGTTGAGCGTCAATTTAACAAGAAAATCATTACAGTCTAGAGTGACTGGGGAGGAGAGTATGAGAGACTCAACTCCTTCTTTCGAAGCATAGGCATTGAGCATCATGTTTCGTGTCCCCATGCACACCAACAGAATGGTTCTGCCGAACGCAAACACCGTCACATCGTTGAAGTTGGTCTTTCCCTTCTTGCTCATGCATCTATGCCTCTAAAATATTGGGATGAAGCTTTCATCGCCGCCACTTATCTTATCAATCGTTTGCCTAGTAAGGTTATTGGAAACACAACTCCCTTAGAACGATTGTTTCATCAAAAACCAGATTATAATTCCCTCAAAGTTTTTGGTTGTGCATGCTATCCGAATCTTCGTCCATATAATCGCCACAAACTAGAGTTTCGGTCCACTCAATGTGTCTTCCTTGGCTATAGCAGTCTTCATAAGGGCTACAAGTGTCTAGAAGTTTCAACTGGACGCATCTACATCTCTCGGGATGTGATTTTTTGATGAAACTATTTTCCCTTTTCCCAAACTTCATCCAAATGCGGGAGCCCTTCTTCGAGCTGAAATCTCTCTTCTCTCGGATTCTTTGCCACGTACTGATCACAGGGGAGAATTAATAGAACATGATCATGTGTCTAGTCCGGAAGAAAATTCAGAAACTAATGAAAAAAATGCAGCTTTTGGCTATGATTTTATGTGTGCAGAAGAGGACGAAAACCGCGCTGGATCCGATGCAGATTTGGTGCAGAACTGCGGTTCCTGAGAAGGCACGCGGTCCCAGGATGATAGCCGCGCGCGATCCCAGGCTGACAGCCCTGTCGCTCGGCGCGTAGCGGCGTTCCCCGCGTCTCCTGAGGCGCCAAGTGGTGGGACAAGTCCACCTGCTGAGTCCGTGGCCGACCGAGGTCCAGGTGTGGACCCAGACGGCGCGGGGCGCAGCCCGTCTGCACACGCTGCATGGGAGCCGGCACGCTCTGGGGCCGACAGCCCGACCAGGGTGGACCCCGCCAACAGTGCCATGCGGAGCTCCCCTGCTGAGGCGTCTGGTACGAGGCAGATCTCGCCGGATCCCGTGCCCACCTTGGATCTGGAGCCCTGCGGCGCGGCAGTCCAGGCTGATTCGGCTGGATCTTCTGCGGCCGGTTCTGGCGATGTAGAAACTGCAACAACTGCTACACGTGTGTCACCGGAAATTCCTCAGCGCCATACCAGGTCAAAATCTGGATTATTCAAGCCTAAGGAATACAAGGACGGAAGAGTAAGGTATGATCCTCGCAAGTATGCTTTCCTCACTAGTTCAGGTGAACCTACTCATTTAGCCGAAGCTCTTGCTCACAAAGAATGCAAAGGGGCTATGGACAATGAATACCAAGCACTCATGAAAAATAAAACATAGCATCTTGTACCACCAACAAAGGGAAAGAATTTGATTGATTGCAAGTGGGTTTATAAGATTAAAAGAAAGTCTGATGGAAGTATAGATAGATACAAGGCCAGATTGGTTGCAAATGGGTTTAAACAAAGATTTGGAATTGATTATGAGGATACCTTTAGCCCTGTTGTTAAGGAAGCTACTATTCGACTTGTATTATCTATTGCTATTTCCAGAGGGTGGAGCTTACGTCAGGTAGACGTCCAGAACGCGTTTTTTCATGGTGTTCTTGAGGAAGAAGTGTTCATGCGGCAACCACCAGGGTATGAAAACAAAAGCACACCTCATTTTGTCTGTAAGTTAGACAAAGCTTTGTATGGCTTAAAACAGGCCCCAAGAGCCTGGTATTCCAGGTTGAGCACTCAGTTACAACAACTTGGCTTTATTCGAAGCAAGGCAGATACCTCATTATTCTTCTATCACAAAGGCAACATCTCTATGTTTGTTCTTGTTTATGTTGATGATATAATTGTTGCTAGTTCCGTGACCTTAATGTGGAGTTTGCACTCAAAGATTTGGGTGATCTTCATTATTTTCTTGGTATAGAAGTAAAACAAATCAAGGATGGAATACTTCTTACACAAGAGAAATACTCCCTCCGTTCCTTGATATAAGGTGTATAGATTTTTGAGAAAAAATCCGAAATATAAGGTGTATTGCGTTGCACCACTTGTTTGAATAATTTTTTTAGGGATTTGATTACATTTCCTTATATTATGCAAGGTCCTCTATTTTCTCATGTCAATTAGTCAGGTGTAATCTCGCCCAAAACTTGTAAAATTTACCCTCCACGTGTGTTCTTTAATTTCCGTGCCATAAACTATACACCCTATATTCAGGAACGTAGGGAGTACACCACAGATATTCTGAGAAGGGTAGGACTGGAACATTGCAAACCAGTAAGTACACCAATTTCCACTACTGAGAAACTTACAATTGAAGGAGGTGAATTACTTGGACCAAGTGATGCAACGAACTATAGGAGTAGTGTTGGTGCTCTACACTATTTAACGTTGACTAGGCCTGATATTTCATATTCTGTCAACAAAGTGTGTCAGTTTTTGCATGCACCAAGTACAGTTCATTGGACTGCGGTAAAAAGAATTCTGAGGTATCTAAAGTTTACAATGGGACTTGGAATCAAGATTGTTAAGTCATCATCCATGCTAGTTAGTGCATACTCAGATGCTGACTGGGCAGGGTGCCCTGATGATAGAAGGTCAACAGGTGGTTTTGCTGTATTTCTGGGATCAAACCTTGTGTCATGGAGTGCAAGGAAACAGGCTACTGTGTCAAGGTCTAGTACTGAAGTAGAATACAAAGCTCTTGCTAATGCAACTGCCGAAGTTATGTGGATTCAGACTCTTCTATATGAGTTGGGAATCAAAACTCCACAAGCTGCAAGGTTGTGGTGTGACAACATTGGTGCAACCTACCTTTCAGCGAATCCTGTGTTCCATGCACGTACAAAACACATAGAAGTTGATTTTCATTTTGTGAGAGAAAGAGTAGCACGAAAGCTACTTGACATCAAGTTTATTCCCACAGGAGATCAACTTGCTGATGGCTTCACCAAACCACTTACTACGAGGAGACTGAATGAGTTCAAGTACAATCTAAACCTAGAGAAATTTTCATAGGTTTGGATTGAGGGAGGATGTTAGAATAGAGTTTGTAGAGATAGTTGTTTAAACTGTATTCTGTTCCTATCTCTTCTTCTGTTCTGTTCTTCCTCTCCAAGTTATATCTCCCTCTCTTGATGTATTCTGGAAGTATCCTAGCGATATTCCAAACCTTGTAAGCCACGGCAATCCTTTCATAAATATACATGCGGCCCGAGTAAAGGGTTCAACGCTTCCTATCAAATCTTACACTCCCTTCTAACAGATGCTTCCATGGAAGGAACAACGCTAAGAGTGTCACCATCGCTGATCCAACAAGTCAGATTTAGGTTTTCACGTGGAAAGGAGAACTCAAGGATGGAGAGGTGTCAAACTCCTCCATGATGCCTCCAACAAAGAAAACAAAAATTGTCATCACCTGCAACAAGCAATTGCATGACTTTCGTCCAGACAAACTGCAAACCAATGTCGGACACACCCATCACCGGATATGAGCCGCACGTCCTAGCCAGAGCGCAAGAGCGAGCCACTAGAGGAAACGTGCTCTAGATCCGAGGGTTAGAGCGTTATTAGACTGAGCAACCTAGGCCATTGCAGGCTGCTGACCAGGAGGTCCTCGCTAGGGCACCGACTCGTATACTCTGCTTTCTGCTAGCCGCCATGGCCCCACCTCGTGCCAACCAGCCACCACACGACCTTGAGCCACTAGATCCGCCAACCACAGCCGGGTGACCTGCAGACCTCGCCCACCAGCAGACGCCAGATCCACAACATCCCTGGCCAAGATCGCCTTGCCGAGCACTTCGCACGCCTCCCGGCTGAACAACTCGTCGGGACAAAGCGCTACCCGACTGTGTTGCTCGCCGGGTCAGCGCCGGAAGGAAACGCCTCGCCGCTGCTCTCCTCAAAAGCATGGCTAGATTTTTCACCGGACAGCTCAGGCTACAGCGAGGGAAGGATGGATGAATAATGGGAGGTGGAGTCTAGGTCGGACTCGCCGCCTGTGTCGACTAGAGGGAGCCACGTGTTTTCCCTTTCTACATTATATTATAGCTGGCCAAATGGGCCGGGTCAACCAGGCCGGCCCGCGAGCTCGCCGGCACGGCCCACATGGGCCAGGCACGGCACGGGCTAAACGGGCCGGGCCCAACACACGGCACGCCCTGGGCCATGCTTGGGCTGCTAGGCTGAGCAGGCAGGCCGGCACGCAGACCCGATTATCTTTTATTTTTTTATATATCCCTATATAGCCAGGTAAAAATTGGCTAAAAAACATACAATGAGCCAAATAGCAGTCAGACTAGCGTGCCTGAGCAGCTGGACCGTGCCTGGGCTGCAGGCTGCAGCACGCGCGCCGGCACGGCATTACCCGTATAATAATCGTGCCTAGGCGGGCCGGGCCGGGCTGTGCCAGGCACGATTACAATCGGCCGGGCCATGCCGGGCCGGCCCATCCCGTTTAGCCAGCTATGTTCTACATCAGGAGTAATAGTGCATGTGCAATGCACATTAATACTCCCTCCGTTCCTAAATACTTGTCTTTCTAGGCATTTCAAATGACTATCACATACAGATGTATGTAGACATATTTTAGAGTGTAAATTCACTCATTTTACTCCGTATGTAGTCACTTGTTGAAATGCCTAGAAAGACAAGTATTTAGGAACGGAGGGAGTATAAGATAAGATACTAATTGTATTGCGCGTTAGTATTAGGCAAGATCCAAGTTGCATGTTTGTTGACATTAGATATAAAATGCATGTTAATATTAGGTAAAAACTGGTTAATGTTGACATTAATATTGGGCATAATAATATTAAAAAGCCGAGGTGCTAAATACCAGGGCGACATAGACCGTTGAATAGATGCAATTCAACGGGTGAGATTTGTTGGATCTCAAGAACTCTCATATATCGATATAGATATAGATAAAGAGGTAGATTACTTTTTGGGTTTGTTACCGTAGACAGATAACAAATGGGCACCCATTGACACTATTCAGCATGCCAAATCAGTGGTCAAAAAGGTTCGTATGCTTAGATCAGGGACCGAGCAAGATGCCACACACACAGGCCAGAGGCCACTGTCTCAAATAAGATTCTGGCCATGGTTTTGTAAACTATGATTGGCAGCCCAAAAATTATTGCAACCTTTTTTTTCTGTCCTCCTCCTGCCGCTGATGATGTCCAGCATCTTGCAGATGCCCACTAGAAAGAAAGAACACCCCCATGTTATTTTTTGGCTACTTGGGCATGCACAAAAGGAGAACCTTATCTACACTCCACCAACTCATCAGATGATGAGTGAGCTTATCTAGCAGTAGAAGCAAGTCGTCATCAAACTTTTCATCATGGTTTGCAACAGGACAGAAGGGAAAGATGACAGGGGAGAAGGGGGGGAGCAGCAGCAGATTGGTAAAAGCTGTAAAGCTTTGCACTTTGCATCAGTACATGCGAATTTCAGGATCAACATGGTCCATCCCAATCCAAGGGCAACGGTATTTTAATTTTCCCCTCACAAATCACCTAGAGAAAGATAGTTTCAAATTACCAAAGTAAGAAGAAAATACTACTCAAGAACTCCCAGATCTCTCAGATTAACTGTATACCTGGCTGGCATACCTGAGATCAGCCAGGTGACTAGATTCTACATGTAGTAAGGCTGCAGATTATCAAGAACTGGTGTTTTTTGCTCATCGTCACATGGACTTGTACAGAAAAGTTATTTTTTTTTCTCACCATCAGGGTTGAAGAAGCACTTTGCGGCAAAGAAGAAGAAGAAGCACGGCAAGAAGTTAAGCAAGGAAGAACTAGCCTAGTACTAGTAGTAAGTAGGAGTAGCAAACATCTCATCAGTAACTCACATCCTTCCTCGCTAGCTGCTACACAGCATCCATGGCGATGCCAAGTACCATCCGGTCGGGCCAAGCTAGCCGGGCCGGACGCGCTTCTGTCCGGCGGCGGCGGCGCGGCCGGCGGCATCGGAGGAGCGCAGCGTGCCCGAGGAGTCGCCCTCCGAGGAGCCGCCGTCCATGGCGGCGCCACGGTGCGCGAAGGAGGCAGAGAGGTCGGCGTAGAGGCCGACGACGCGGCGGATGTTGTTGTTGAGCTCCCGGATGAGGCCGACGTTGCGGGTGAGGCTGTCCGGCGCCCGGGACTCGTGGTTCTGGTTGATCTCGGAGATGAGCATCCGGTTCTGGTCCAGGATGCTCTGCACCTGTACGAAGCTCTTGTGGAACGTCTGGATCAGCTTCCCGTCCACCACCTGGTGGTGCCCCCCTCCGCCGCCGCCGCCGCCGCCGCCTCCATTGCCCATCCCCGAGAAGCTCTCGCCTTCCATCCCTTTCTCCCTCTCCAAACTCACTCTTGTTGATTCTTCTTCACCAGAGCTAGCTAGAGTGTCCCCTGAAATTGACCCATAAATTACAAAATTAGTTGGCTAAACTTTGCATTTATGTGGGGATCGGGCTGTACTGGAAACAAATAAAGACCCATCAAGAACATCTAGTCTACTAGCACAAAGAATAAATGTGCGGGTATTGTACTAGTACAAGGCAATACTAGCACGCAATCGAGGCAGCGGGTTGCATGTGAAAACCAGTGTGAAGATGAAACCCAAGACAATAAATCACCTCTCTGAATTTCCTCCTAGAAAATAAAATCCAAGCATCAGGGGAGCCGGCCGGCTGGCTCTATCATCTAGAATG
>NC_057805.1:152309961-152311856 GCF_018294505.1 Triticum aestivum
AACCTTTGCAATTAAGATGAGAAAAAGGTGGGAGGAAACCCAGGATGATAGAGAGGGGATGGAATCTATCGGGAAGTGTTTGGGGAGAGAGGAAGGGCCTGAGGTGAAATCATGGCCATCTCCATGTCCTTGCCCACCTTTTTATTCCTCTCTCTGTCCCTCTTTCTTCTCCCAGGAAAAAACACACACACAAGGAGAGAGAGAGAGAGAGGGAGAGAAGAAGAGATGGGAGGACAAGCAAGCCTTTCCCAATGACCAAAAGCTGGCCCCAATCGCATAAATATATAGAGGGGGCTGCCTACTGCTTGGTCCCTTCCGCTTTCTGCCCACATTTGCATGCACCAAAACAAGAGACTCCCTGATGAGCTGCATAAATATATGGAGTACTAATCAACCCATAATCCAATCTTTGCCAGGAGGGGCCCTCCCTCCCGTGGGCAGAATAATGCCAAGAGTGGGAACTGAAAGCAGCAGCACCGAACGATAAAGAAGAAGAACAAGCTGGATTTTATTGCCCCAAACAAGGCAACAAATCGCCTCAAGAACTACCAAGCAGCCAAAACAGAGATTGCAATCCCTGATGAGACGACAAGTCCAGGGATGCAGCGGCCCCTCAAAAAAGAAGTCCAGGGATGCAGCGGTGCCAGGCAGGAATGGGAACCAGACAGAGAAATTCTAAGAGGAACAAACCAAGAAGGATGCGGTTCAGTAACCCTCCACAAGTCCGAATTATCTTGACAGGTTTTTTTCTTTTCTTTTTTGAGAACAATTATCTTGACAGGTGAATCGGTGGAATTTGGAGGATTCTCTTCCAGCACCACTTGGGCTACTGCCCAAACAGGAGTTGATGTTGTTAAAAAAAAAAACAGGAGTTGATCTGATCCTTCCGGTGCAGGTGTAGGAAAGGTTAGAAAAAACAACTTTTGTATCGCTGGATATGCAGGTGTAGAAAATACAACTTTTGCATCTCCCAGATGCAAGAGACGGAGATGTAATTCTGTTTTGGAAGACGTATCAGATTACAAACTGAGGACGGGGCGTGGACGGTGGGAAATAGGGTGGGGCTCGAAGTCTGGCGAGCACCGCGTTGAGATTCGTACTGCCAGATGGCGCACGCGGGACCGGGTCTCCCGATCGGCTTCGTACGACCCGGTCGTACCAGATTTTTTTCCAACACATCGGGATGGTAGGATGGGAATGTTATCTTGTAGTATGTGCCGACATGGCTAGTGGGCGCGCGAGCGCCCAGTGATAGGAACTAGCGCTCATCCAAATATGGAAAAGAGTAACTGACGCGCATGACCGCAGCTCACTAAAAAAGAAACCATATCCTCGCGTGCATTTATTTGGGGATCCAAACAGTTTAAAAAACTGTAACTTCTGATTTAAGTGTCGAAATTCAATTTCGTTTTCACAGTTGGCTTTTTCGTGACGAGTTTTTCGAAACTAGATCTCATATAGATAGATTTCGTTGAATTTTTTTCGAGGCAACTTTGGATACGATGAAGGCAACTTTAGTGCTATTTTTTTCCCAGTAGGACCGCCTATTAGGTTGGTTGTGTAAAAAAATGAGAAAACTACACACAATATGATGCACCTTCTACATATGGAAAAGTCTAAGTTCACCATCGACGGAGCTATTGGAGGCGAAACAAGGACAATAACTTTTAGATCGTTATGCACTTGAGTATGACCTAAAAAAGCAATTTTTGGGTGTTTCGTGCAATTTCAGTGCATTCAACAAGCAACTCATGTGTGTTTCCTATTGGTTGGTTTGTGTAAAATGAGAAAATCAAGAAAATGTGTGCAAGTCCAACTCATCTTGTGTGTATATGCAACTATATACATCTGCATATAGCAATTGTTCTAGCAAACTCTAAGCAACTGCCCCCCCC
>NC_057805.1:152312228-152349257 GCF_018294505.1 Triticum aestivum
CAATTGTAATACCAAAACGCAATGCAAAATTGTTTATAGCAAAACCAAGCAAATGTATTACCAAACAACAATGCAAAATTATTCTAGCATAACCGAGCAACTATCCTACAAAACCAAGCCACACAACTGTTCTAGCAAGATCTAAAGCTACCATTCCTAGCAAAAAATCTAAGCAATTGTCCGAGCAAATCTAAGCAATTGTAATACCAAAACGCAATGCAAAATTGTTTATAGCAAAACCAAGCAAATGTATTACCAAACAACAATGCAAAATTATTCTAGCATAACCGAGCAACTATCCTACAAAACCAAGCAACTATACTATCTAATCCAAACAACTGCATTACTAAATAACAACTATGAAAAAATTGTCCTAGCAAAACCAAGCAACTGTCCCTAGCATTCCTACTTAGATTGTTTACTTTAGACAGAAAAACATATGACCAACTTGAATAGCCTTTGTGGACAGCTATCTTACCCTCTCCCCTCCCCATGCAACTTATCTATTCTAACAAAAATCCAAAACAAGTCAATTACAAAGAAAACACAAAATGAAAATTGTTGTAGCAAAATAATCCAAGCAACTGTCTACCAAAACAAAGCAACTATATTACAAAAAACACAAATGCAAAAACCTGTTCCAAACGAATCCAAGCAACTGTCCCAACAAATCACGAGAACTTGACAATGATAGTTACTTGCCTAACAATGATGCCCGGTTTGCATGTCATCGCTAATTAGTTGGCTACGATACTAGGACAAGTTGTCTGTCGGTGTAGCTCATGCTGCATGTACTCTGAAACATAGTGTTGGCATACTCGATTGTGTGGAAGACAACTTATATGTGAATTTAGTGAACATCATGGTCATGGGAGGCAACTTATTAAGGACTTCTCCTTGATAGGCAATTATAGTAGGCAAACTAAGAAGTTGCTTTCCTATAATACTAAAGTTGCCTCTACAGCACCCAAAGTTGCTCAGAAATAAAGTTTGTCGAAATATACCCATATGGGATCTAGTTTTGAAGAACTCGCCGTGAAAAACCCAATGGTGAAAATGAATCTAAATTCCGATACACGAATCAAAAGTTATGGCTTTTTAAATTTTGTAAAACCCAAATAAATGCACGTATTTTTCTTCCTTCACTTGTGTTCGGATGGGACGAGGACCAGATACCTTTTTGTACTGTAACGACGATACACACCCTTTATGGCATGTCTGCTCAGATGCAAAGTGAGTTTTTTTGTCGCATAGTGTGTGCGCCCGGGAAACCCAATTAGCGCAGCTGCACTGATAAGTATTTGGGTATAAACAAGTACTCCAGCGACTAAAAGACCATGCATCTTCCTTTTGTGTTATTCTTTCTGCCCTGCCAACCATCCACACCACATGGGTTAGAGCAACTCCAACGGGCCGATCTAAACGGACGGCGCTTTTGTCCGCTTTTTGTCCGTTTGGGTCGGCCGCTTGTCCGGCGTCCGTCCTCTTTTAGATTTGGGTCGGCAATGCGCCCAACGCGCCGACCTATTTCATGACCGCGCGCGTATAGATCATGCCAGCGGCCATGTCGTTGCCCTGGTTTTGACGCTCCGGCGCGCGGGAAAGGTTCGCGCGCGGGGGGAAAAGTCGGCCTAGCGCGCGCTCGTTTTGGTGCTCCAGCGCGCGGGAAAGGTTCGCGCGCTGGTTTTGGCGTGCCGCGGCCGGCGCTCGTTATTAAGAAGGCGCTCCCTTCACACTCTGTCTGCCGTCCACTCGTCTCGCCCCCTTGTCGGTGTCAAAACCGACGGATCTCGGGTAGGGGGTCCCGAACTGTGCGTCTAAGGCGGATGGTAACAGGAGGCGGGGGACACGATGTTTACCCAGGTTCGGGCCCTCTCGATGGAGGTAATACCCTACTTCCTGCTTGATTGATCTTGATGATATGAGTATTACAAGAGTTGATCTACCACGAGATCGTAGAGGCTAAACCCTAGAAGCTAGCCTATGGTATGATTGTTGTTGTCCTACGGACTAAACCCTCCGGTTTATATAGACACCAGAGGGGGCTAGGGTTACACAGAGTCGGTTACAAGGGAGGAGATCTACATATCCGTATTGCCAAGCTTGCCTTCCACGCCAAGGAGAGTCCCATCCGGACATGGGACGAAGTCTTCAATCTTGTATCTTCATAGTCCTACAGTCCGGCTAAAGGATATAGTCCGGCTGTCCGAGGACCCCCTAATCCAGGACTCCCTCAGTAGCCCCTGAACCAGGCTTCAATGACGATGAGTCCGGCGTGCAGATTGTCTTCGGCATTGCAAGGCGGGTTCCTCCTCCGAATATTCCATAGAAGATTTTGAACACAAGGATAGTGTCCGGCTCTGCAAAACAAATTCCACATACCACCATAGAGAGAATAATATTTCCACAGATCTAATCTGCTGACACATTTGGCAGCATGACATCACACCACGGCCCGGTCATTATTCGAAATGTTTTTCTCAACCAGCAACTGCTCATATTGCAAGGCGGTTTTCTTGGCACGTCTTGTCGAAGCAGAGATCGTGTCCCCTTATCACGGGATTCTCATCAATACGGGTGTGGGTAACCCAACCGCGCCATCAATTACGGCGCTTGGGGAATAAGCGGGTTTACCAGGCAAGTGGGGAGGCGCAGAATCCCTGCTGCCTTTATATGGGGATAAGGACTCCCTTTCGCACCCACGCTTTCTTCTTCCCGATCCATTCCCCTCCGCCCAAGCTCCAGCGCCCAAGCGTTCATATTCTCTGCCCACAAAGGCTTTCTGAAAATGTCCGGATCCGGAGCAGGAGGCAAATGGATGGCCTCTACTGTCCGGGAGACGGATATCAAAAAGCTTCGGGAGGCCGGGTATCTGGCCAAGAAAATCAGCCATCGTCTCCCGACGGCGGGACAGACCGTCCCCACCCCGGAACGCCACTAGAGGGTTGTATTCCTCCCTCACTTGTCCGCGGGCTAGGGTTTCCCCTCCACCCGTTCGTTCGCGGCATCATGTATTATTATGGGATCGATCTTCACGATCTGTCCCCTAATTCCTTCCTCAACATCTCGACATTCATTGTCGTGTGCGAGGCTTTTCTCCGCATCTCGCCACATTTTGGCTTATGGCTGAAGATTTTTAATGTGAAGCCCAAGGTAGTGGGTGGTGAGCACGCCGAGTGCGGGGGCGCTATGGTGAGCAAGATGCCCAACGTTACATGGCCAACAGGCACCTTTAACGACTTCGTCAAGGAGTGGCAACAGCAGTGGTTTTACATCGCCGAGCCGCGCGGCACGGAATGGGCCGCTACTCCCGATTTTTGATCCGGTGCCCGCCTGCGGCTTACATCCTGGGTCAAGAAGGGCCTGAACTGGTCCTCGTCCGACGAATTGTCAGTGCTCCAGACACGTGTTAAAGATTTGGGAGACAAGAACATTGAACTCGTCAATGTGGTCCAGGTGATGTTAGTTCGCCGGATCCTGCCTTGTCAACACCGGACTTGCAATCTATGGGAATTCGATTCGGCCAAGCACCAAACCTTGCGAGAGCTTTTCGGCTCCTCGCACAAGGACATCTGGAAGGTGCTTTTCAAGTCCAGCAAATCATGGCCGGACTCCGCCGAAGACCGCGGGTACCAACTATCCCGCCCTAGAAGTTCGGTAAGTAATCGCGTTTTATGTCCGCATAATCCAAGGGAAGCGCTTAATGTGTTTTCCATAATCCTCCTAGGGCTGGACGAAGAAGGCGGAGCGGATCCATTGTCCGGCCCCGCTGCCCGAAGAACCGGCCGTCCCACTTCTGACGAAGATGCAGGTCCCAGCGCCTTACAAGGTGCCGAAGAAGACGGCCGAGAAGGGGGCCAAGAAGACCCGGGTAGGCCTTCGTCACCGCGGCACTTCGGATACAATATCCGAAGGCTCTGATGCCCGTTCCGCCTCCGAAGAGGACGAGGAGGAGGAAGAAGATGAATCCCCTACGGGGGAAAGAAAGAAGAGGACGGCCTCCACACACTTGGAGGCCGAGTCGCCCAAAAGGGGAAAAGCTCCTCTTCCGGAGGAGTCCACGGCCGCCGCCGACAGCGGCCCGACGTGGGATCCCAGGGCCCAGCCCCTGGTGAACCCGTGAGTATATACAGTCCGAACACGTTTACGCGTCCAGACTCCTCATGGCATAATATTTTAACCTGAGCCATATGTTTTGTAGTCCAGCGAGGTCCCGTACCGAACATCCTCATCACAGGATTCGCTGAGGTCGGATGCTATGGAAAGCGGGACGCCCCCGAAGGCCCCTTCCTTCGAACAGGTGAATACCACCGAGGCTTCGTCCCAGAGGGACCCCGACCAAGGAGGAGAGGGAAAGACCATGAAGGCGGCGCCTGGGGGTCAAACTTCAGGGGCCGAACACATGGGGGAGCAAATTCCCATGGGAGCTGACGGCGGGGGCCATCTTGAATTCGGCTCCCAACCGGATGCAGTTCCGAAGACCAATACGGCTCCAGAATCAAGCAGGCAGCCTTTCTCAGCTGGAGGGGGTATACCGGCAACCTCTGTCCAACCAGAGGTGTCGGATGCTTTGTTGGTGGCACTGAAGAGCGCCTCCATCGTCGATGAACACCGTGCCCTTATGGGTGCGGTGATTGAGAAGATTCAGTCTGCTGAGAGTGGACTGAATGGAGCCTGTATCAACCTTATAAAAGGTTTTGAGGTATGTTTTTCGAAGAGTGTCATAGTATGGATAGTAGCCCCTGATACACTGTTCGGTGAAAGAAGAAACCGGACAGAGGATCAAATTTATGTTCGCAGGAAGACTCATTGAATGACATCTATTTCTCTTCTGTTATAAGCAGGCGTCTATAGCGGCTGCTGCCTCCCATACTACGGAAATCTCCGGACTGAATCAAAGTTTGGAGCGGGCCGAAGAAGAACTTGGCCAGTTGAAAATGCAGTTGGGAGATAAACAGGGTATGCACAAGTCTTGTTCGCGTTTAGTGCGATCAAATTTCTAGTATTATAGAATATGTTCCCTGATTTTCTCTAGGGATGATGACTGAAGTCGAGGCTCTTAAGAAGGCTGTGGCCAATGCCGAGGAAAAGGCAGCCGCAGAGCAGGCCCTCCGTGAGAAGTGCGAGGCCAGGGTTATTAAAGCTGAGCAGGAGCTGCAACAGGCCGTGAAGAAATGCGAGACCTTGGAGCAGAGTTTAACGGAGAAAGAATCCGAACTCACCAAGGCGCATCAGGCCGCGAGCGATACCCGGGGGGAAACCCAAAGCGCCCTGCAGGGGATCCAAGAGGCGAGGAAGATCACGGCGGGTAAGGCTTTTTCCTTGTAAAGCAAGTTTTTGAGGAGAAGATTATGTTTCTGATGTTGAATTCGAATTTCTCCAGGGGTGTTTGCGGAGCTGCCCCGCAGCATAGCGGATGCCGCCCGATTCTACCGGGCCGAAGAAAGGAACACTGCGGATAAGCTCTTCTGGTCGCAGTATTTGGCACCGAATTATCCGGTGCCTTTTGCCGATCAACTGAAACAGCTGATCAAACTGCATAAGGCGGCGGAACTAGCCATGAAGGATTTGATTATCCGGCTATGGCCCACCGAGCCGATTCCAAGCAGCTACTTTGGGCTCGTGAAGCAGCTTGTAAGCGCTTGCCCCCGACTTGATGTCATCAAGCGGTCGGTCTGCATAGAGGGTGCGCGAATGGCCTTCGCCCGCGCAAAGGTGCACTGGGGGAAGATGGATGCTGAGAAGCTGATGACCGAGGGGCCGCCAGAGGGGAAGGAGCACCGCAAGCCCGAATTATATTATGAATTTGTCCTTAAAGGATCCTACCTTGCAGCGGAGCTATACACCAAGGAAATTATATTTACATGAATGCGAATCATGTCATCCTTTGTAAATGTCTGAACAGGGTCATTTATACTATTTATTTCCTGTTATATAAAAGTTTACCCTCCTGTGCGGTCGTTTTATATATTAAACCTGAGAGCTAGCCAGTCGTCGGCTTCTGCCCCCACGTAAGAAGTATGGGGGTGTTCGGGATAAACGTGAGCACTCTTTATCCCATTTTTGGGTCCTTCGAAGGAGGTGCTCAGCACAACGAACCAGGCAATCGGACTATAGGGCTTTATCACTCTCACTTAGCCATAGGAGCGTTAGTAAGGTAGGCGCAGCCCCTCGTGTTCGGAATACCGTACTAGGGGCTCTATAAGCGCCTGATCGGAGAAAAAACCGATCCATCGCACGCTGCATTGGTTATGGCATTATGCGGGAGAAATCCTTAAAGATTTTATGACCTCTTGAACAGCTGACCAGCTCTCGCCGTATCATGACAGTCAGTTTTTGGCTTTCTCTACTGAGGTGCTCGTCCGGAAGAACCGGGACACAATCGCAGTAGTTCTCCCAGTGCTACCTTAGCCGATATAGCGGAACGTAAGGTACCAAAACATGGGAGCCGGGCAAACCCAACTATTGACCCAAGACATGATTCGGAGCTGATGCATATAATGCTATAAGTTCGGGGTGCCGAACTTCCACGAAGGTGTTCGGACTTTATTGCCGTACTGTGGGTAAAACGAAGCCCCTGGCACGTTTAAAGGCATATCGCGGCGTACGGATGCCACTTGACAAAAGAGTTTTAATAAGAAATGACAGCAGAGAAGTGTCATACAAATCCACATATTTTATTTGAATAGTACGTCGATGCGTATAAGACAGGTAATAATGGAAAAGAAATATGACTGTGGCACCTGCTGATACCAGGGAGGACAAAGCTGCGTGGGGATCCGTAGTATAGTCGGATGGTCATCGTGGGGAACATCTAAGGATTCCCTCGCGCGTTCGGGCTGCCTCCATATTGCCCGTCCTGGTCAACGCAAAGGTGAGCCTGCAAATGAAATGTAAGAAATGTTTGTGTGCCGGAGAGTGGTTGAGCCGCTGTATGCGGCCTATCTTGGCCTTCGCCGGAGTGTTTAATTGGGCTCTGGACGAGCCGGGCTATGCTGCCGTGAAGTAGTTCGAAGTCCTTTGGCGGTATCCAGGAGCCTGGCCGTCGACTCGAGGTTCGGCTGCAAGGTGCTGCTCATTGCTTCTACTATTAAGGCAGCAGTGTACTTGTTGCTGCCGGAGGAAAGGTCGGCCTTTCCCTTAACCGTGATGACGCCACCTGGACTAGGCATCTTGAGCTTACGGTAGGCGTAATGTGGCACCGCGTTAAATCGAGCGAACGTGGTTCATCCGAGCAGTGCATGATAATCACTGCGGAAGGGGACGATTTCGAAGGTTAGCTCTTCGGTGCGGTAATTGTCTGGTGATCCGAAGACTACCTCGAGGGCAATGGAGCCTGTACAACTGGCTTTAACACCTGGTATAATGCCTTTGAAAGTGGCTGTAGTGGGTTTGATCCTCGAATGATCGATGCCCATCTTGCGCACTGTGTCCTGATAAAGCAGGTTTAGACTGCTGCCGCCGTCCATAAGGACTCGTGTGAGGCGGAACCCGTTAATTATTGGGTCAAGGACTAGTGCGGCTGGATTGCCCTGATTGGCGTTGACCAGACGATCTGTGTGGTTGAAGGTGACCGGCCCTAGTTTATATTGTGGGACGGCTGGTTCCGTTAAGTTAGCATCCCTAGGGGTGCGTGTCGGGTCCGGTTTGGGAATTTGGGTGGTGTTTACCACGTTCACCGTTTGGATTTGCGGGGGAAATTTCTTTTGCCCTCCTGTGTTCGGTGATCTGGGCTCTTCATCGCCATCATCGCTTTGAGACCCCCCTTTATTGTTTTTGGCGCCTGCCCTGCCGGCTTGTTTGAAGACCCAGCATTCTCTGTTAGTATGGGTGGCTGGCGTCCCTAGGGTGCCATGAATTTGGCATTGACGATCGAGTATGCGGTCCAGACTGGACGGACCCGAATTGTTATTTTTGAGGGGCCCTTTCCGCTGACCGGACTTTGAGCCACTAAACCCGGCATTAACTGCCGTATCTTCGGCATTTTCACCATGTTTGCGGCGCTTGTGTTTGTTGCGTTGTGGTTTGCCGTTGCTATCCCTGGCCTCTGATGAGCCAGGTTTGCTTGTTGTGTTGTTACTACGAGCCAACCAGCTATCTTCGCCCGCACAAAAGCGGGTCATAAGTGTTGTGAGGGCTGCCATGGATTTTGGCTTCTCTTGACCGAGGTGCCGGGCGAGCCACTCGTCACGGATGTTATTCTTAAATGCCGCTAAGGCCTCTCCATCCGGACAGTCAACAATTTAGTTCTTCTTAGTTAGGAACCGGGTCCAGAATTTCCTGGCCGATTCCCCTGGTTGCTGAGTTATATGACTTAAATCGTCAGCATCCGGCGGTCGCACATAAGTGCCCTGGAAATTGTCCAGGAATGCATCTGCCAGGCTCTCCCAACTTCCGATGGAGTTTGCCGGCAAGCTATTCAGCCAATGCCGAGCCGACCCTTTGAGTTTTAGCGGGAGGTACTTGATGGCGTGTAGATCGTCCCCGCGGGCCATGTGAATGTGGAGGAAGAAATCCTCTATCCATACCGCGGGGTCTGCAGTACCATCATATGATTCAATGTTCACGGGTTTAAACCCTTCTAGGAATTCATGATCCATTACTTCATCGGTGAAGCATAGGGGGTGTGCGGCGCCTCTGTGCCGGGCTATGTCACGACGTAGTTCATACAAGTCTTGTCTGCTGTATTCGGCCCGGTCGGGCTTGCTTTTAGTGTATCCGGCGTGACGATCACCGTCACGCGTTGGGGCGCAACCCCGTGATCCATAGATCGATCTTGTATGTCCTGCTTTGTTTTCCAATACGTCTCGCAGGTCCCGCGTGTTGCCCCGGGCCTTGGTGTTTTTGTTTGTCTGGCGATGGGGTGCAGGCTGGACTTCGGGCTGATATGCCCCTCTGTCTCGGCCACAAGGTGGCCGATCAGCCGCATCATACGCTGGTAAGGTGGGTTCTGATGCTTCCTCCTCCAGTTGGGGTAGCAACCTGCGCTTTGGGTAACTCTTGGTTGGGCGTTTGAGTTCGTATTCCTCGGCCGCAAGGACTTCAGTCCATCTGTCCGCTAGCAGATCTTGATCAGCTCGAAGCTGTTGTTGCTTTTTCTTCAGGCTGTTTGCTGTGGCTATAAGCCGGCGCTTGAAGCGCTCCTGCTCCACGGGATCCTCAGGCACGATAAATTCTTCGTCGACGAGGCTCACCTCGTCTTCGGAGAGAGGCATGTAATTGTCATCCTCTGATTCTCCATCTGCTACCTGTTCCGGCGGACTAGCTTGTTCATCCTCCGGCTCGAGGTCTGGCTGGAGGGGATTGTCGTCGTCTTCGGCAGTATCCGGAGCGTTATTGTCTCTTGTGCCGGTATTGCTGCTTTTGCTATGGCAGGACTTAGAGCAGCGCCGCTGATGTCGGTGCTTGGATTGCTTCTTGGAGGGGTTATCCTCCGCTGTCTTATCGCCATCGCCTTCTTTGGGGGTGTCCACCATGTATATGTCATATGATGAGGTGGCAGTCCAGCTCCCTGTGGGCGGTGGTTCTTGTTCGTCTCCTGCATCGTCGTCCATACCGTCGATGTCTTCGGAGTCGAAGTCGAGCATGTCGGTTAAATCGTCGATAGTGGCTACTAAGTGGGTGGTGGGTGGGGAGCGAATTTCTTCGCCGTCCGCATCCCATTCTAGCCGGACATAGTTCGGCCAAGGGTCTCTTGACACAGAGAGAGACCTCAACGAGTTTAGCACGTCGCTGAAGGGCGAGTGCTGAAAGATATCCGTGGAGGTAAACTCCATGATCGGTGCCCAATCGGATTCGATAGGCACGAACGCAGGCGGCTCGGAGCCTATGGCCGGGGACAAATCCAACGGTTTGACAACGCGGGTATCGTAGGAGGTGAAGTCAGTATTCGGCTCTATCGCCACTGAGTATGCGGCCTCCTTGGCGGGGTCCATCCACCCGTCCTCAGATGGCGCAATTTTTTCTGGATTGAGGGCTGGAGTGGTTGCAGGTGTGATCTCCCGAACACTGTCCGACGGCAGAGTTAAGTCATGCTCGTCGTGATTGTGCGGCGCACCTAACATGAGCTCGAATCCGTTGAAGATCAAGTCTCCGCGGATGTCGGCAGTATAGTTCAAGTTTCCAAACCTGACCTGATGGCCAAGGGCGTAGCTCTCGATTTGCTCCAGATGGCCAAGCGAGTTGGCCCGCAGTACGAAGCCGCCGAATACGAAGATCTGTCCGGGGAGGAAAACCTCACCCTGGATCGCATTGTTGCCGATGATCGAAGGAGCCATCAAGCCTTACGGTGACGGCACAGTAGAACTCTCAATGAAAGCACCAATGTCGGTGTCAAAACCGGCGGATCTCGGGTAGGGGGTCCCGAACTGTGCGTCTAAGGCGGATGGTAACAGGAGGCGGGGGACACGATCGTAGAGGCTAAACCCTAGAAGCTAGCCTATGGTATGATTGTTGTTGTCCTATGGACTAAACCCTCCGGTTTATATAGACATCGGAGGGGGTAGGGTTACACAGAGTCGGTTACAAGGGAGGAGATCTACATATCCGTATTGCCAAGCTTGCCTTCCACGCCAAGGAGAGTCCCATCCGGAAACGGGACGAAGTCTTCAATCTTGTATCTTCATAGTCCTACAGTCCGGCTAAAGGATATAGTACGGCTGTCCGAGGACCCCCTAATCCAGGACTCCCTCACCCCTCTCACTAGCCTCGCCGCCTCTACGCCACCATGTCGATGCGCCGCCTGGGTGCTTTGAATTTTCGCGGAGTCCGCGAGTGCCGCTCTGGCGCCTTCTCCTCCGAGATCTGGTTTGGCGAGAAATGCCTCATTCTCGGCACCTTCGACACCGCAGAGGAGGCAGCCCGCACGCATGACGCGGCGGCGTGGCGCCTCCTGAGGCCTCGTCGGGAGATGAATTTTCTCGACGTGTCGAGCCAGCGGGCGCAGGATCTCGCGCCTCTCCCGCGCCTTTTCACCGACGAGGATCGTCGTGACCACCAGAGGCGGCAGCGTCGCCTCGCCATCGCCGAGATGGACGTGGAAGCCATGGTGGTATGGTGCGAACGCTTCCCGCAGGACATCGTTGACGAGCACCAGTTCTACAAGCAAAGGAGGACGGAGAGGGAGGCGAGGAGGACGGAGCGAGCCGCCTATCGGGAGGACAAGCGTGCGCGGAAGCAGTCCGCTCAATTGAACCTGAAGCTAGGAGAAGCGTCGTCTGGGACTCCGAGGACGAGCGGTATGCTGACGCCTACATTCAGACGTCGGAGGAGGACATTACTGAATCGGAGTCGGAAAACGACGAGTAGTTGATCTTTTCTTTTGCCTGTCTATGCTAGAACTATCTATGTATCCTTTTTCTATCGGAAAAAATGGCAGGCGACATCGGCGATGAAGCAGGCGGGCGAGGATGTGTTGTTGGATGGGGAGGCTAATGTGCCACCGACCAGCGGGCCCGGGGAGGAGAGAGGGCGAGCGCGCGCGTCCGTCTTGTGTCCGCGCCGACGCAAATCCGGCTAAAAATGGGCCAGGAATGGGTCGACAGGCGGATGAAAGCGGATGCACGTCCGTTTGGGTCGCGCGTTGGGCCGACTTTTCTGTCCGCGCTGACCCAAATGGACGGCAGCGGACGAAATGGGTCGCCCCATTAGAGTTGCTCTTAGGGCATCTCCAACGTTGTATCTTAAAATGGACACACCAAATATATTCTCGGACACGTCTCGATATGTCTGTGAACAGTGGTAGGAGAACTGGTCACTCAATCGTATGCATTACGAAGACAGCAAATACGGACAACGGTATTGGCCAGAGAAATCTAGAGTAAAAAACACATGGATTGTGAGGACACATGGGTTTAGATTTGTGGGAATACAGACATCCGAACTGGTCAACGGAAATTTGATGCATTGCCATGGAGAGCAAAAAGTGTCTGGACCACACAGTCCGAACATTTAGAGATGTTTTGATGCACGGTGTTGAAAATGCCCTTAGGCTGGTCATAATGAAAAGTACCATATATTAAAACAAAGAATGCAATCTCTGACCAGCCTTTAGGCAAACATGCATAAGTATCATGCATAAGATAGTAGTGCATTATACTATCTTCACAGCGCATGATATTCATAGGTTGGTATTATAATAGTCTTATTTATTATCATGAATGACACATATTGTCGGTGTCGTGAACACCGGGGTCCCACGAACCTTCATGTGCACAACGGGCAGTGGCCTCGTTGGCAGGGACACTCCAAGACATCAACATGGCTGAACCAACCGGAGCCGCAGAAGATCGAAAGAAGAACAATTTTCAAAGACCACGTTCCCCCGGGTACGCCCCTCGTGGGCCCAACTCTTGTCCCAAAATTCGTGGCCCACATAGAGGCGGCGCTCATGCGCGAGTGCGGCCTGCCTCTCGCTGGTAGCCGAGGTCGCATGCAGAACCGCTGTGTCGCACCCCTAGCTCCCTCCAGTGCACGCCAGGCACCTGTTACGATGCATGGTGATATGTCTCCAATGTATTTATAATTTTTTATTGTTTAATGCTATTATATTATTATTTTTGTGCGCTTTATATTTTTTTATAAACTAACCTATTAACTTAGTGCCCAGTGGCAGTTTCTGTTTTCTGCATGTTTTTTTGTTTCATAGTAAAACCATACCAAATGACGTCCAAACACGATGAAGTTTTACAGTGATTTTTTCTGGAATATAAGAGACCCTAGAAGTTTCGAGGAGAGACCAGAAGACACACGAGGGAGCCACAAGCCCAGGCGATGCGCCCTGGGTGGTGCCTAGCAAGCTTGTGAGCCCCCTGAGCCTCCGTTTGCCCTAATCTTTGGCCTATAAATTTCCTAATATTCCCAAAACCTCAAAGCGAGACCCGAAACAATTCTTCCGCCGACACAAGCCTCAGTTTTTTCATGATCCCATCTGGAGGCCTTTTTTTGAACTCTGTCGGAGGGGAGGAACCATTGGGGAGGCTATATTTCTCAACCTTACTACCTCAATGATGATGTGTGAGTAGTTCCTACAGGACCGATGGATCCATAGCAGTATCTAGATCTCTCTCTCTCTCTCTCGGTCTTCAATACAATGATCTCTCTGAGATCAGTCCGATGTAATCTTTTGCGATGTAGTTGTTGGGATCCAATGTATTGTGGGTTTATGATCAGATTATTCATTGATCTACTTTGAGTTCTTGAGCCTTCATTATTATGTAATTTTATATCTTTGTATTTATCTCCATTGGTTTACTTTGGCCAACTTTGATTGATCTATCTTTAGTGGGAGAGGTGCTTTGTACTAGGTTCCAATCTTGCGGTGATACTGTCCAGTGACAGAAAGGATAAGGGCACATATTTGTATTGTTGCTACTAAGGATAAAGGATGAGGTTTGAATATATTTTTTGGTCTTATTATGTCTTCTTGCTTAATGCATTACTCTGTTTGTATGAACTTAATACTTTCAGATGCATACTGGATAGCGGTCTTGGGGTGGAGTAATAGTAGGAGACGTTAGTAAGTTTACCAGACTATTTGTGAGGAACGTAATGCTAAAAGGATCAAGAAGCAAAAATGGCAGTTTTTAATTTCTTTAAGTTAAGGTTGAGTTTAGCACAAGTTAAAGCACTCAAAGTATGTTTCAAGCAAGCATGACAAGAGTATATGCAGCGGAAAGAGTAAAGCATGCAAGTTGCAAGAAAGTAAAGGGATGGGATTGGAGTTTGCAAATGCAATGGAGACACAGAGAATTTTTGGCATGGTTCTGATAGGTGGTGCTATCGTACGTCCACATTGATGGAGACTTCAATCCACGAAGGGTAATGACCGCGCGAGTCCACGGGGGGATCCACCCACGAAGGTTCCACGAAGAAGCAACCTTGTCTGTCCCACCATGGCCATCGCCCATGAAGGACTTGCCTCACTCGGGTAGATCCTCACGAAGTAGGCGATGTCCTTGCCCTTACAAACTTCTTGGTTCAACTCCACATCTTGACGGAGGCTCCCAAGCGACACCTAACTAATCTAGGAGTGAAAGTGCTAGTTATCGACTAGAGGGGGGGTGAATAGGCGATTTTTATGGAAGTATTCAAAACTCAAGGTCTTTGAAGACAGACAATGAAATTGAACCTATGATATGTAGAGGAAGATAAACTACTCTAGACAGACCATAGTCAAGTAAGCAATATAATGAAAGAACGAAGACTAATAGCAGCTAGGTAGAAAATATTGGAATGGAAGAAAGTATGAAGCCAAACATGTAATAGTCTTCACACAGTGAAGTCAAACAGATCAGGCAAACAGGCAATGACTTCACGAAGACAAACTGAAATGTAACAGAGGTGGGAGATAGAACCAGTAGCTTGGTGAAGACAAGGATTTGGTAGACCAGTTCCAGTTGTTGTGACAACTATACGTCTAGTTAGGGAGGCTGAGATTGAACTCAGAAGACCACGTCTTCACCTTATTCCCCTTGAGCTAAGACACCCAGTCCTCGCCCAATCACTCTGGTAAGTCTTCAAGGTAGACTTCCAAACCTTCATACACTCCGTTCATCGGCGATCCACAATGACTTTTGGATCCTCAGAACGTGACGCCTAACTGGTAGGAGGATACATAGTACTCAAGTGTGACAAGTCGTCAGGTCACACAGACAGAAAGACTTCAGTGATGGCTAACACTCTTTGGCTCTGGGTGTTTTGGGCTTTGTCCTCGCAAGGATCTCTCTCTCTCTCTCTCTCAAAGGCTTCGGAGGTGGGTTGCTCTCAAATGACAAAAGCCGTGCACTAACTCTGAGCAGCCACCAATTTACGGTGTAGGGGGTGGGCTATTTATAGCCAGGAGGCAACGCGACATGATATGTCCGAAATGACCCTGGGTCACTAAGGAACTGACACGTGCCCAATGGTCGGATTTCAAACACATGCGACAGCTTGGCTTGGGCTACAAGCAAAGCTGACTCATCCAACTCTGGATAAGATTTGCTCTGATTGTCTTCACTCGAAGATGGTTGAGCATCACGTCAGTCTTCTGACTTTGCTCACTTTGACCCCACTTAATAGTATGGTGTCTCCTATGACTCAAGTAAGAAGAAAATGAAACTACGAAAGAAACTATGTCTTCGCACTCCATTTTCTCCAAGTGAATGTCTTCACACGTCATTGTCTTCGACACGAATGTCTTCATGAACCACCATTGTCTTAAATGTCTTCATAGATTTTTAGGGGTCATCTCTGGTAGGAAAACCGAATCAATGAGGGAGTACTACCTGTGTTATCCTGCAATTCTCAAAAACACATTAGTCCCTCAACCATGTTTGTCGTCAATACTCGAAAACCAACTAGGGGTAGCACTAGATGCACTTACAATCTCCCCCTTTTTGGTGATTGATGACAAACTGGTTGAAGTTTTCAACAGGGATAAAATTATGTGTAAGTTAAAGAACGCGGTCATTGGCTTCATGAAGATGAAGGGGCTCCCCCTGAAGATGTGTATATAAGTATTTTCCCTTTGAATGCAAATGCACATGGCAAGTCGTGCTTTGTGGAGATCTCTTTCACTTCATGAAGACAATTCATCGTGCATACAAAAATGTAATGAAGATAATGACATGCACAATGAGAAATGGGTGTCTGCAGAAAAAACTCATGCGGAATTTATCATCACAATAAACGATAGCAGCAAAAGTGGCAGACGGCCATCAAGTTTTAAGTGTTACAACTCAAAAACCAACAGTTCAAGAACGAGAGTTACAAAACTTAGCAAAAATAAGCACCCGACCCATATAGACCCGCTTGAAGACTATCAACTCATATGCTTCTCCCCCTTTTGTTAGGAATGACCAAAAAGGTGTGAAAACATAGAGTGTCTATGCATTCCCATGCGATGCTGGTGAAGTCGTTGGGGCAGTAGGGTCGACGGTGAAGTTGGGCGGTGCAGACGGCCTGATGCAATGAATCCATAGTGGGTGAAGTGGCGTCGTCCTCTTCATCAGTGACTCATGCAACATTAGTTGGAGCCAGAGGTGAATATTCAGAGTCTACAATGGAAGGAGTTGGACGCCAACTTGCTGACTGTGGAGGCTTGGAGTCAAACTTAAACCGTTCTGTGAAGCCATCTGCTTGAAGATCGTCTTCAAAACAGAGCATTGTGAGGCTCTTCCAGGCACACCGACAGGTTCATGAGCAACAAATTAGTTCTTAGTTGCAAGGTTGCGAATACAATTGACATCAACAAGAAGACTTTGCATCTAGCGCTTCATCCAGTCATGATGCCTATCCTGCTTCTGATGAAGTGAAACAAGAAGCTCTAGGTCATTCAGCACACGGGCACGCTTCTGGGGCCTTTGGGCAACTGTGCTGGATGTAGCATCAGTGTTGGCACGATGCGGCAGCCGAAGCTGACCAGCAAGAGGACCAGCAGCAGCAAGAGTTGGATTCGGCACATGAATCCCTTCTAGAGGTTGACTGAAGCTTTGGAAGTCAACATTGTCTTCACGAATAGGTTCCTTGGCAGGTTCAGGATATATGGCTTCATGGGACATATCTACTTCAGGCAGAAAGACAAGATGGTTGCGTGCTGAAGCTTGATAATTGATGGTGGAATGAAGCTTAGTCAGTCGCATGACCCATGGAGCATAGAACTTGAGGCCAAACAAATCAATACCAGAAGCTGCCAACTGATGGATGAAGAAATCTTGAGTATTGAATCTTATGCCATTGATGATATAGAAGACCAATGTCTTCATGGTGCCTTCAAGCTTGGCGTGAGGAGAATGCCCTTTGAGTGGCCATAGAGTATGCCTTAGTATATGATAGATGGTGTGGGGCAGGTACTCGAGGTCATTGACATAGAATTCCTTGGGGTATTCAGCATCAACTGGCAGTGGCTTCATCATGCTGAGCATTTGACTCATGTTGGGCTTAGGATTTGAAAGATGCTCTGCAATTCTTGCTCATAACGTTGACAACCTGGTTCATAGAGATCACCAGGAGTGGGTAGGGAAGTTCGCTCGATGATGTCTTGAGCTTTGGCTTCATGATATACATCACCTGACATCCACTCAAGGACCCATGTCTTCGGATACTTGTTGTAGCCTGATATATGGAGAGTGGCATAGAATTGCAGCAAGATTTCCTCATTCTAGTGCTCCTTGTCGATGAAAAGTGGGAGCAAGCCAACTTCACGAAAGCAGTCAAGAACTTCCTCAAGGCAGGGGAGTCCAGCAATGGCATCGCAGCACAGGCGCTTGTGTGGTAAGATCGTGTCCTGGTTATACAAGATGCAAGAGTAATAGCTTCGTTGCTGATGGCTCCATAACTTGTCAGAGGAGATCTTGAGCTTCTTGTAAGGATTCTTGACCATGTCAAAGAATGTGTTGTGCTCTCTGAAGCTGAGCACACGGAATGAGCCTTGAGTGGTAACGACACTGGGAAGCCTAGGTAGTCTTGGCTTTGGCTTCTGTGTCTGAGGCCTTTGATCCACATGATAATCATAATGAGGACCAGGAGCAGCCGGTGGTGTCATGATTGGCCACTTGACAGTCACAAGCTCACCACGATAGAATGCCCGTTCCATAGTGTGAGGTACAGGAGGAGCACCAGCAACATCTGAGATGGATGGCTCAATGTCTTCAGTGGCATCATGGGCTTCAGTCTGAAGAGTGGCTTTGGGCTGCACATTGTCTTCAGCCATGACTATGTCATCGGCTTCAGTAGTGGTTGTATCGGTAGCCTCATTTGCCGCGGCTTCAGTGGCTTCAGGAATAGGGGGGTCTGGCACAATCACATCTTCATTCTCTCTTGTTTCAATGGTAGGGGGAATACCAACTTGATCTTCTTCTTTGTCCTCGGCTGATGCAGCCGGTATATCTTCGGCCTCTTTGGCTTCAGATTTTTGACAGTTTCTATAGGGATGGCTTCAGGGAACACTTGACTTGCTACTGAGCTTGTGGCTTGCACATCCTCTTCACGAATGCTTTTCTTGGAGACCGTTGGCATTGGGCATGGGTGAAGCCTTCGAAGAGAGGGAGATGCCTGTGGTGAGGGAGTGGTCTTCTCCATGTCTTCAGGTGTGTCTTGCAGAGTCTCAATCACAGGAGTAGTGACTTGAGCTGGTGGTGTGCGAGGAATGACCTCATGGAGCGGAGTGTTGGGGTGGTGCTCTTCCCAGAAATCATCTTGTGTGATTGGCGTTGTGGGACCGCCAATGCTTATATGTGCATTGCTCGATGGAGCAGGCGATGATACCGGTTTGGGCATGATCTGGGGGAACTAAGGACGGACTTCATCATTAACTACATTGTCTTCATGACCAATGTCTTCAGCTGTGGTGGTGTCAGCAGCTAGAATGTCTTCAGACACAAGAGCCTTTGTGGGAGCAGGCTCATGAACAACTAGATGACGCTCATGGTTGGAGGATGTAGAAAGGGCAACAGAAATGGGTTCAACAAGCAGTGGATCTCAAGGAGCAGATGAGGCAGTTTGTGCTTGGGCCCTTCTTGAAGCCTTACAGGACTTCTTCAGCCTCATTTGAGAAGGAGCAGCATCAGAGGCTTCTTGATGTTTTCGCTTCTTGGCCTCAGCCTCAACCTGCTTTGTCTTCTTCTTCTCTAAAGAAGCTGATGGGGCCTTGGGCTTCGAGACAGCCATACTTGCAGGGAAGACAATGCTTGGTCTTTCCTGCCTTGGAGCTTCGGTTACAGCTCCAGTGGGCTTCTTCTTCTTGGCGGCCAATCGGGGGTCGATACCAGGACGCCCAAGGGCCTTTCTCTTCACGGCTTCATTGTGAGCCTGTACACACTTCTCTGCATGTTACTTCATGCGCTCTCAAGAGCCTTTGGCTTCATCGCAACGCTGATGGAATTCATCCTTGAGATCTGCCATCATCTTCTTGAAGTTTTGAACATCAGAGGCACTGAGCTTGGCCATGTGCTTGTTGAATAGAGATTTCTCATGGTCTATTTTGTTCTTCAGCTCAACAATCTTTTGAGCAATAGCAAGCTCTTTAGCTATGCATCCCTGGAATGTGACGCTGATGTCAATTGAAAGCTACAAATCATCAATGGTGAGAGTAGTGTCTTCGAACCATTCATCGATGAAGTTGTTGAGTATGTCAGCGTCAAAGAGAGGAAAATCTTTGAAAATTTCAGCCTCCTGCTTGCTCTTCATCAGCATCTCCAGAGCATCATCAGCTAGATCTTCATCACTGGACAGATCTATGACATCCTCTTCATTGCGCAGGATGCTAGCTGGAGTAAGGCCTTGCCCAGAGATTTTCTTGGGCTTCCTAGACTTCTTGGAGATGCGAGACAAGTCTTCAGACTGCACACTGGATTCAGGTGGTGCAGATTTCAATGGCTTGACACTCGAAGCTTTTGGTGCAGCAAAAGATTTTGAAGCCTTTGCCTTCTTCTTTGGCTTCGGGGGCTTTGGAACATCAGCATGTTCTTCTCCCTCAACTGCTTCTTCAATAGTGGTCCTTTGAGCGGCACAATGTGCCAAGAATGAATCAAGGTCGTCAAAGGGGCCAATAAGATTAGGCTCAGCCTCGCGACTGCCATCTGGCCTAGGAGCAGCTGGACCGAGGTTGAAGTCAATCCCAAGATCCTTGTTGTTTTGAGCTGTTGAAGCCTTAGCAATATGGAAGTTGGCTTCAAACAGTTCATCCTCACGACACCATCGAAGACTAGATGGGTCAGCATTTTCAGGCATGGGGCCTCTGACCATGCAAGGAAAGAAGCCTTTAGCAATGGCTTCAGCCTTGATCTTAGGTTGAAGCTTCTTGTATATGATGTCTGCCCATGGAGGCCTCACATCATTCTTCTTTGCATACTCTGGTGTGACAAAATGATACCGAAACCATTCCTCTGCCCAATGTCTGCGAATCCATTGCACCTTGGACTTGTGCTATGTGTAGTCGATTAGACTTGTATTGTTCATAAAGATCTGGAGGTAGATCCAAGGCAGTGTTATCACGGCACTGGCGGCCACCTTTCTTTGCAGATTTTTCTCCTGCTATTGGCTTCAAACGGAAAGGCTTCACAACGGTGTTTGGCTTCGGTCGGCTGATCAGACAAGAACTGGCTTCAGGCGACTCGATATGATGCTGTAAGAACTCTGCAAATGAATGCAGACTATGAGAACCAAGGGACTCTCCTACGGACATGTACCTGTGACAACATTAGAGATGCAAGGGAAGGGGAAGAGGTCATATGCATTCTCAGAAGATTTTGAAGATAAATCAGTTTGAAGACATTGACCTCACAGTGGGAAGACCATCACTTATTGATGTGAGTTGGTTCCAGATTTGTACGAATCCATGAACAAGTACAAGTGAGGAATCTAACTAGTAGTGAGCATAAGTGAAAGTACTTGCGTGTCATGAGATGCATAGAAGTAGAGATCCAGATTTGGAAGTGAACAAACAACTTTCTGAAGATATCGAAAGTTTTAATGGATCAAACACACAGTAAAAAGTGAGTTTTTATTTACCGCATGAAGAAATGCTAGACGAGGGGGATGGAGGCCGAGCAGTCCAATCTCCCGCGCCCTAACTTGGCGACGGAAGACACCTACGGCGGCGGCGAGGGAAGATGTCCGCGGCCGGCGTGAAGACGACGTCGGAGAAGTTGCGGCAGCGAAGCGCTTCATCTCCGGCGTCGACTAATGCTAGCGGTGGCGCTAGGGTTTGAGCGAGACAGCGAGAGGGGAAGAAATAATGACCGCAGGCGTTGAGTATTTATAAGGAAGAGGGATGGTGTAGTGTAATTACTCAGGTGCACCTGGCGGTTCACATCTGAAGGACACGTGGCAAGAATGCAACATATAGAAAGTTGTGCCATGACCCCACAAGCGCCTGGTTTGTTGAGTGGTCGTTCCGGTTTCTCCGGTATTCAGGCAAAAAGGATAGAGATAGTAAAAGCAGTTTAAATGTTTGTCTCTCTATCTTCAACTGACAAGGACACTGTGAAGACAATCAACACGTGTCAAAAGAATGCATATGAAGAGACATAGAGAATTAGAGAGATAAGCACGAAAGGGGTTAGGGTCCGATCACATTCACTTAGTGCAGAAAATGGCAACTTGAAAACATAGCTATAAGTGAATGCTATAGAGGACAGAACACACACACACACACACACACACACACACACACACATATATATATATATATATCCAAATCAAACATTGCGAAGATAAAACATGAAGACAAGGCAATGTTGAAGACAAACCAACTTTGAAGTTAATGTAACATGACAACAACAACAACAACAACAAAGCCTTTAGTCCCAAACAAGTTGGGGTAGGCTAGAGGTGAAACCCATAAGATCTCGCAACCAACTCATGGCTCTGGCACATGGATAACAAGCTTCCACGCACCCCTGTCCATAGCTAGCTCTTTGGTGATACTCCAATCCTTCAGGTCTCTCTTAACGGACTCCTCCCATGTCAAATTCGGTCTACCCCGCCCTCTCTTGACATTCTACGCATGCTTTAGCCGTCCGCTATGCACTGGAGCTTCTGGAGGCCTGCGCTGAATATGCCCAAACCATCTCAGACGATGTTGGACAAGCTTCTCCTTAATTGGTGCTACCCCAACTCTATCTCGTATATCATCATTCCGGACTCGATCCTTCCTCGTATGGCCACACATCCATCTCAACATACGCATCTCCGCCACACCGAACTGTTGAACATGTCGCCTTTTAGTCGGCCAACACTCCGCGCCATACAACATTGCGGGTCAAACCGCCGTCCTATAGAACTTGCCTTTTAGCCTTTGTGGCACTCTCTTGTCACAGAGAATGCCAGAAGCTTGGTGCCACTTCATCCATCCGGCTTTGATTCGATGGTTCACATCTTCATCAATACCCCCATCCTCCTGCAACATTGACCCCAAATACCGAAAGGTGTCCTTCCGAGGTAACCACCTGGCCATCAAGTTAATGTAACATGACGCCAAACGAAAATCTTCAAGAAAGGTTGGTGGTGGCATTACCCACCATTTTGGGAAGTATTAGACCCAGACATGGCGCACAATTATCATGGCGCTCCGAAGTCAAATTCTGCATTAATGTATTCACACTCAGAATGTATGTCTTCATGAATTGAAGACATACGTGACTTTGTATGTTGCGCACCTAAGTCATCAACATGCATAAGCGTTAGGATGTGTGTCCATTCACAGGACATTCGAGGATTCTAAGATATTTACACTACAAAAAAATACACTTTCGTGATGATACGTGTTTGTCACAGTAGGTCACGTTTTCTGTCATGCATGTACATCCATCACAAATTTATGACAGAATGAAGATAGTCATACCCGTGCCGTCGTAGAAGTGTTCCATGACATTACCAAAATTATCATCACAGAAGGGTCCACTTCCATGACGATAAATCACGCGTCATAGAAGTGCTTTCGTCAAGGGTGACCGACACGTGGCATCCACCGTAACGAGACGCCATTAAGCTATCGAGTCCTGTTTTGGATCCGATAACCCGCTAACAGCCACGACCAATGCCGATTTTCCACGTGGAAAATTCTCATTGGGTGACGGAACCACGCGTCAGCTCTGCGTTGGCATAGGTTTCACTCATCCAACGGTCGAGATGGGCCTATGATATGTTGACACGTGGACGGGCTCAAAAGTGGCCCATAAAGTTTAAATGGGCCGGCCCAACTAAAGGCCCACAAGATTTAGCGGACCATAATGGGCCAGCCCAGCTAAAGGCCCACAAGATTTTGCAGACCATAATGGGCCGGCCCAGCTAAAGGCCCACAAGAGTGAGCGGACCACAATGAGCCAGCCTAGCTAAAGGCCCACAAGATTTTGCAGACCATAATGGGCCGGCCCAGCTAAAGGCCCAACATTCTCAGTTAAGGCCCGTACGGCTAGTGTCAAACCGGCCCGTCAACGGCCTGTCCTAAACTTGTCATCATCGCGGCCCATGGTCACTTCTGTCCCGTTAACAATCCGCTAAGTATATGGGCCGAATTACGGCCCGGTGTATTTCCGGCCTGTTAAAGGTCCTGCTTCATTTGGGCCCATTTACAGGCCATTGAAACTTTCGACCCATAAACGACCGTGAAGGATTTGGGTCATATTGGGCCATGTCTGACATTCGGCCTTTTAGAGGCCCACTATAGATTTGGGCCACTTTCGGCTGTTGTGATTTTCGGCCTGTTAACGTCGTACGAAATCCACGGGCCATATGTGGCCCAATGTCACATCGGGCCCATTAACGGCCCACATAAAAATGACGATAATCTAGCCCGACTGAACTTCCGGCCTGTTAAAGGCCCGTGTATTAGGTCGGCGCATTTACGGCCCGTTCGAATTTCAGCCTGTGAAAGATCCGCATCGTAAATGGGCCACCATTTCGGCCTGCTAAGACCAGTGGGTTATTTGGCACAATCAGGGCCCAATCTCACTTTCGGTCTTTCAAAGGCCCATGTTTTTTATGGGCTCGAGATATTTACACCTGTAAACGGCCTATTGTTACTGAGGGCCCAAATTATGTTTAGGCCTGTTAAAGGCCCACTATGGGCACAGGCCTACCAGAAAAATATGAAATCTTATGCTGATTTAGGCCCAGATATATTTAGTGGGCTACATGCAAATTTCGGCCCATAATCATTTTTAGCCCAATTGGAATGGGCCCGACGAATGTTGGCATGTTGGGCTCCTACGAAGCTTTCGGCCGAATACATTACTAAGATAAACCTACACTATACAAAAATAGTGTCGTAATTATTGTAGCCTTTTGTAGCATCATAAATGTTGTATCACAACAAAATAAATTCCAAGCATACAATAAAAGGCCTGTTGGCATAAAGTTTATAGTTCTTGCAGATAAAAGCACCATCAGATGTATAGAAGCACAGATCATTTGACCTGAGTGCTAATGTTTCAGGCTGTAGAATCTGATGGAGCAGCACTCTTCACCTTTTTCCGCCATTGCTCTTGAACAACGAAGCGAATGTCTGATAGTCTGGTTTCAAAACCATTCATATCTTGACGACATTTGTCAACCACTATACTTGTTTCCAAAACGACGTCCATTAGGGATTGGACTTGTGTCTGCAGCACAGATATATCACTCTGTCTAGCAGGAAGATTTTGTTCAGTAGGCGATTTGGACGAGGTTACCTTGACAACCAACGCAGAATTACGCAGGAAGGTGCTTTTTGCACTGTTAGTGGAGAGATACTGACGCACTGCAGCAAGAGGTGACATTGTGCCTGTGGTAGCCTCGTCACCTTCAGGTGGTTGTGGCTGTTCAATCATTTGTTCCATAGCTTCCTGAAAGTTTGAACTTGTAGATTAGTGTACCAGATAAGTTACTAGTGAGACAAAACCAAACAAACTAGGTTACACGTTTATACATAACTTATTTTGGTGAACTACTGTAATACATTAACATGTATTGTAGTGCCAACTACATAAGAAAATCACTTTCGGAACATATGTCCATGTAGCATGCCTACTGTATTGTCTATTTCCTCACATTCGTTGACATCTAAGGATAAAGAGACATGGTTTAAAGTAGGATGAACATAGTATGACATCATTCATATCATGGGCAAACAGATATAAAACAAATAGGCTATTTTATCATTGTGTGCGCACGTGAACATAACAACTTGAATACAGATCAAGACCAAAAGAATACCCTTCATCTCTTTTAAACCATGTAAGGTGAAATGATAGGTTAAGACAACTGTGTATAAAAGTGAACAAAGTAACTGGCATTGGCTGCAAACCAAGTAGTTAAATGAACACATCACAGTACCAATCAGTTCAAAGGTAGGAGGAGTAAGGACTTACAACAACGGCTTGAACTGGTGTGCTCATGCCCTTCATCTTGCTAGTGTGGCAATCCTTGAAGATTTGCACTGCATTCGATTCAGATTCTTTTTGGTCCGCACAGGCTTTCCTCTGTATTTGGAACAAGTCAATATAGATACGATAATATGGCACAGAAAAAGAAGGAAGTAGCAGCTATTTACAAGAGCCTCGCAGTGTGCAATATAGCTACGAGATCCTGTTGTCTGTGGAATTTCACTTTAGAACGGTTGGTCTTGTTCTTCAAACAGTTAGCCTAGAAGAAGATACACTTGTAAGGCACATACATAAATACAAGTTCAATATGTGGTCTGATCAAATACATATAGCCTACCTGATACTTTGGATCAGACCAGTGTTTAACGAGGGCCGACCAGTCTTCATCTGTAATATATTCCACTGGAGATGTTTGGGCGATTTCATTGTTAGGCTTGCCTTCAAAGTGAGATTTTCTAAGGTGGTACCGATACTGTCACAGAGCAAACTGAAAAACATGAGTGCATGCTTGTTTAGTTGCATCATCTTTCGGATCCAACTTGAACCTCATCTGTTGAAAAAAGAATGTGAGTCTTATTAGGAGGAAGCTAGAAAGTATGGGACAGAGCAAGACAATATTACTAATTGCGATGAATAACATTACTTACAGATAAATGTTCAAGGAAGGTGTTAAACTGGGTATTGTCTTTCTCATTCCTGTACTGGATCCACGTTGGGAGGATACGTGCATCACACCTAACGGCAACGGCTGCTTCTGATACTAACTTGGCTGACTCTGTAGCATCACGTGGACTTTTTAAACCTGCCTCAAAATGGATCTCCATTCTTCCTCCTTTAGATTTTGTTAATCTGTCAAGCATTATCCCTGATGTCTGTTTCCGCTTGCGTCGTGGTGCTAGTTCAACAACGAATATGGTAAGTGTTAGTGTACATCAAACTGTGAGAGTACATATAAAGGAGCATGCAACTGCAACTTGACTCGGTCAGGTACCGTCTTGGTGTTGATGCTCATGAGGTTCATCTGATCTTGCCAAGTCCTGTTGTGTCATCAGTGCTTCAGAAGTAGTGTTAGGTGTGAAGGCAGCTTGGGAACTGGCCAGTTCCGGAGCAAATGAACTAGTAACTCGTTGAGATGCTGGTACAGTTGAAGCGGATGCTGTAGCTGGTGGAGCAGGTGATACTATGTTTGTAGATTTAGCCGGTGGACTTGGACCTGCTACTACACTATAAGTACCAGCAGAATCTGGACGGCAGATCCTTTTCCGTTTCACCCGACGAGTAACACCACTCCCTACTATATTATTTTCCTTGCTCTTTTTTGACTTTGCCATGTCAAGCCGTACCCACAACACAAAAGAAAAAAAATCGCTCTTCAGAACTCATTGATGCATGATACAGACAAGCAATACTTTGATGTAAGACAACCGTATGAGGATGGAATATGTAAGAAAAACAGGACGACATGACATATTCATAGCTACGATGTGTAAACTAAGCAGAAGGATTTTCAAGAAAATAGAAGTAATGCAAGCTAGACACCATATGAAAGATGCAACCAATATTACTCTGCCAAGTTAAAAGTGTCTTGTCATAAGTGGCAATTCAAAAAATTAGAAGAAGTACAACATAGAAATCAATGCAAGATGCAACCACTATCAAACTGCCATGTTAAAAGTGTCCAATCATGAGTGAGTGATGCGGATACACAACAGTCGTACTTTGATGTAAGAACATGGTATGATAGATAGATGAAGTGTATTCTAGACACAGAACGCCATGTCATATGCACATGTATAACGTATGAACTCAGCACGTGCAATTTAATCAAAATAGAAGAAATACAGGCTAGACAACATATGCAACATGAAACCAACTATCACACTATCAACTTAGAGCAAGCACCTGCGATGGTGGAGTACGGGAAATGAACTCATCATGTAGACTTGGGACTTCAACTTCATTAGCAGTAGTAGTGGCAAATCTGGAGAGTCTCTGTTTGCGTCGGTGCGGAGGACCACCAACATCCCCTAACTTACTCTTTTCCTTCCTATTTTCTGATATTGCGTTATGAAGTCAAAACCACAGGAAGATGAATAAAATTAGCTCTGCATAACTGGTTGATGCATGATTCAGACGAACACTACTTTGATGTAAGGCAAGAGCAGGATAGGAGGATGGAATATATACAAAAAAAGACAGCATTTCATATTCACACGTACGATAGGAGGATGGAATATGTATGAGAAAACAGTAAGCGGAAGGCATTTCAACAAAATTAGAAGAAATGTGTAACGACTCGACCCGAAATTGGTCAAGTCTCTGTGTAGCTGTACCATCCCAAGATCATGCTGGCACACACAGTACATTGATGCAAAGATTCAAAGAACAATCACACCTGAATTTATTACACGATTCTCATATCGAGTCTTTATTACATCATAATAAATTCGGCCGAAGGCCAACTCATGAGAATTGAACTAAATAAAGCTGCGGAAGCGTAGATGAATAGCGAGTCCATCCGACTCCATAGGGTAATCGCCAAGCGTGGATCGTAGCCTCACTCCTGATCGGAAAACTCCTCTGCAACATAAGACGTTGCAGCCGTGTAGGTCAGCATTTTGAATATGCCGGCAAGTCATGAAGAGAGAACAACAATAAAATTACTAATACTATATGCAATTTGGCTGTGGGGCTCTAAGTTTCATTGTTTTGCGAAAAAGCCGGTTTTTCCCTACAACAAGGACTTGTTTGCAATTACTACAAAATGTTGGTAGTTATTGAGATGGTTCCGCCAACCAATGTCTCATTCCCAATTATTAAATAACCCCCTCAATTAATTTATTAAGTTCAGTGTTGAGATATCTGAAATACTCCAATTCCAGAGGCTCGTTTGTCCGTAACCGGGGACACGGCTAATCGATTAGGTTGTTACTCTGCAGAGGTTTGTGCACTTTACCCACAAGAATCGTTCCCTCCTGTAAGTCTAATGCAACAAAATTCTCCTACTGCATGCATGGTGGGGAGGTATAACTCTAATGCAATAAAATCATAGGTATTGTAAAAACATGATCAAATGACTTGCCTGGCTGATGGTCTTCGAAAGCTAGCGACTCGTAATAGCAGGCTTCGCACTCCGGGAATTCTACCGAGTCAAACAATAGCACAAATAAGTATAGCACAATATAACATAACAGCAAGTCGAAGTAAAACACCTAAGCACTCAAACCAAAACCAAAGAAAAACTCAGAGAAAGCAAATCAAGGTTTTCATCATATCAAGCAACAACTAAGAAATAGTTTTACACAATTAAAACTTTTCTTAACAGAACCTAAGCATTGGTTTTGCTAACCAACAGAAGGGAAAACATCATACAAACTAGTAGCAAAAGAATCACATCAAAAGCTATTATAGAACTCCTATTATGCCTAAAACAATCCTAGCAAAGAAAATAAAATAAAAAAATTTATGCTACCGTAAATAAAAGTTCCTCCTCTGTAGCTACAGAAACTAATCTAAAATCAACTATAACATAATAAAAATAAAATTATTTGCTAACTAGAACAGTAGGAAAACGGTAGCTAGCTAAATAAACAAGAAAAACTTGATTTCGACATAAAACTATTTTTTTTATTAATCTAAAATACCCAAACAAGTTCCTACTGCTAGGCATGGTCAAAACTAAGCAGTAGCAAAAAGAATCACTAAAAAATAATAATCCTAACTCAATTTATGGCAGAAAAACTAATCTGTCTAAATCTAATATAAAACTATTTCTAATAATTTAAACATGGCTAAACATATTTTGGACAGAAACTACAACAAATTTGCAAACTAACAAAAAAAGAATCAACTAAAAATATTAAAAAACCTAAGAGAAACAGATTTTACAAGATTGGAACTTTTCTGTTTTTAAAACAGAACGTAAATAACAGAAATAAAAAACTAACGGGCGCTACTGGGCTTATGGGGTGTGCGATCTGAAACTAAACAGCGCCCAGGCGCAACTTAACAGGACGTACACGTGCGTTTTGGTTTTTTTGACTAAAACCGATCTACTGGTTTGATCTGAACCGCACTAAACCGGCTTTAAAAAAAAACGTACCCCTTCACTCTTCTAATCTAAGCCGTACAAGCGAGATCCAACGGTGGAGGGGAGTCCGGTGGCTTACAACGACGGTCGACGGCGAGGTGGGCTCGGGCGTTGGTGGCGGGGGTGCTCTGGTGGTCCGGGGCGGCGGCGAAGTCGTCGGGCGGGTGCGGCAGCTCGAGGGGAGGTCGGGGATGGAGTCAGTGGAGCTCGGGGGCGACTGTGGCGATCGGGGCAACGGTGGCGGCTCCCTGGTGAGCTGCAGCTCCGGGGAGCGGTGGTCAAGCTTGGGGGCGACGGCTCCGGCGGTTCCTGGGCGACGAGAGGATGTCAGGGAGGTGCGAGATGAAGTGGCGGTGCGGGTGGAGTAGCTTGGATGGGCAGGGGGGTGCTCACCGACGGCGTAAGTGGCGGCGAACCGAGGTGGCGGCGGCAAGATGCGAACGGAAAGGGCGACGGCTCTGGTGGGTTTCGGGCGTAGGGTTTAAGGGGTTCGAGAGAGGAGGTTCTTGGCCTTTTATAGGGCGTAGTCTTGGGCGAGGGGCATCTCGGGATCGTGATCCCGTGGAACTCGGACGCGGCGGCGGCGGCGAACGCGCTCTGGCGCGGTGTCGTGGGCGAGGGGTTAGGGATAGGGTGGGGCCGACGGGTCAGTGAGGGAGAGAGAGATCGAGAGAGAGGGAGAGCGATCGGGCGGCCGATCGGAACGGGGTCGGCGCGGTGCGGCGGGAGCAGGCCGGCTCGGCGCTGGTGGGCTGCGGCTCGGGCGTCGACTGGGCCGGTTGGCCTGGCTCGCGCCTGGGTCTTTTTTTCCACAGAGAGAGAAAACTAAATATAGAAAAACCTATAGTATTTTTATATAGGACATATATATATATCGAAATTCTCAGGGGAATTAATCCTACAACGTGGACATTTTTCCAGGGGCAAAACTCAAACTAAGAATTTTTTTTTCTGGAAATCCCAAATAAAAATCAAATTTGAATTCAAACTTTTTGAATATAGGAGACAATGCAAGATGCAACCTACATTGGAAGCATTACAAGCTAGAAGACAATGCAAGATGCAACCTACATCACAGTCGCAAGTTAAATGTGTCTTATGGGTAAGTGATTATTGCAGGTATAAGTTGTAAACTATGCAGATGCAATTCAACATAATCAGAAGCAATACAAACTAGACATCATACGGAAAATGCAACCACATATAACTGTTCCAAGTTAGAGCAAGCACCTGTGATGGTGGAGTAGGGGAGATGTGCTCATCATGTACACGTATGTTCTAGAAACAGGAACACGTGTCATATTCACAGGCATTATGTGTAAAGTAAGCAGATGCAATTCAACAAAGTTAGAAGCAATACAAGCTAGACATCATACACAACATGCAACCACATATAATAGTGCCAAGTTAGAGCAAGCACCTGTGATGGTGGAGTAGGGGAGATGTGCTCATCATGTACACGTATGTTCTAGAAACAGGAACACGTGTCATATTCACAGGCATTATGTGTAAAGTAAGCAGATGCAATTCAACAAAGTTAGAAGCAATACAAGTTAGACATGATACGCAACATGCAACCACATATAATAGTTCCAAGTTAGCGCAAGCACCTGTGATGGTGGAGTAGGGGAGATGTGCTCATCATCTACACAGCTACATTGACTGTCTAGCCTTGCGTTGTCTTGCGAATCTTGTTGGGAGGATGGTGGAGTAGAATCTGTAGAGAACTTCCGTTTCAGTTGCTCGGAAGGACCACCATCATCCAATGCCTTGCCAATTTCCTTCAGCTTTATTGATTTTGCATTGTGAGGTCAAACCGACAAGAAAAAGGAATATAATTCGCTCTTCAGAACTCATTCATGCATGATACTGACGAACACTACTCTGATGAAAGGCAAAGTCATGATACGAGGATGGAATATGTACGAAAAATGGATGGCTTGACATATTCACACCTATGATGTGGTAACTAAGCAGAAGGCACTTCAACAAATTAGAAGCACTTCAAACTAGACACCATATGAAAGGTGCAATCAATATCACTCTGCCAAGTTAAAATTGTCTCGTCATAGGTGGCGTTCATCAAACTAGAAGCAATACATGCTAGAAATCATATTCAAGACGCAAACCAATATCACACTGCCAACTTAAAGGTGTTCCATCATAAGTGACTGATGCAGGATACACAAGAAGAGTAGTTTCATGTAAGAACATGGTGTGATAGACAGATATAGTATGTACCAAAAACAGGAAAGTGTGTCATATTCACACGTATGATGTGTAAGCTAAGCAGATGTAGTTTACACTAATTAGGAGCAATACAAGCTAGACACCATATGCAACATGCAACCAGATATCACACTGCCAAGTTAGAGCAAGCACCTTGGATGGTGGAGTAGGGGAGCGGAGAGTTGGACCTTGTAATGCACTATCAGTACAAGGAGAATCGGTACAGATTCTCCGTTTACGTTGCTGCAGAGGACCACCATCATCGCCTTCCTCACTCTTTTCCTTCCTCTTTCTTGATTTTGCCTTGTCAAGTCAAGCCCACAAGAAAAAGGAATAAATTTTGCTCTTCAGAACTCATTGATGCATGATACTAACAAACACTACTTTCATGTAAGGCAGCCGCATGATAGGAGGATGGAATATGTATGAAAAACAGGACAACGTGACATATTGACATGTATGATGTATAAAGTGTAAACTAAGCACAAGGTGCTTGAACTTGTTAGAATCAATGCAAGCTAGAAACCATATGAAAGATGAAACCAATATCACTCTGCCAAAATTAAAAGGGTGCCCTAACAAATATATTTGATCAAATTAGAAGCAATACATGGCAACAGGCTAGAAATAATATGCAATATGCAATGAATAAAGGTGACTCATCGTAAGTGATTGATGCAGGATAAAGAAGAGAGGTAGTTTCATGTAAGAACAAGGTTAACACATAGATGTAGTGTGTACTAAAAATAGGAAGGCATGTCATATTCAGAGGTATAATGTGTAAACTAAGCAGATGCAATTTACACTAATTAGAAGCATTACAAGCTAGACACCGTATGCAACATGCAACCACATATCACACTGCGAAGTTAGAGCAAGCACGTATGATGGTGATGTGGGGGAATTGCGGTCATCAACTAGAGAGCTACGTTGACTATCTTCATTTAGCCTTGTTGTTTCTTGAGAATCATGTGGGGAGGATGACACTGCACTCTTTAAACGAGTATGGCGTCTCACAGTAACCCACTCGGGTGACTGTCTCATCATAAGTGATTGACGAGGGATACAAAAGAGCATTAGTTTGATGTATGAACATGGTTAATAGACATATGTAGTATGTATCAAAAACAGGAAGGCATGTCATTATCAAAGGTATAATGTGTAAAGTAAGCAGATGCAATTTAACCAAATTGGAAGCAATACAAGCTAGACACCATATGCAACATGCAACCACATTTGACAGCGCGAAGTTAAAGTAAGCACCTGGGATGGTTGTGTGTGGAAATTGAGATCATCAACTGCAGAGCTACGTTTACTGTCTCCAACTGCTGACACTGCATCCTTTAGAGCGCTGAAACGCTTAGTGCTTATCTTCGAATTACACTGGAGCGACTTCTGTCTTTTCTTTTCAGCATTCATCAACACTGCGTCAGAGTCTGAAATACCCATGCATAAAAAAACAATAGTGTGAGTATGGGTGAAGTGTGTGCACAATTAGTACAGTGTAAAGGTAGCAGATAGCAGGTCGGTGAGAAATAAATGATGGGAGACATATGATAGCTCTACAACATGCATGACACACTAAATTACTACAGGATTCTATGAAAATAACATTTGACTGAAAACAAATAGGTCAGTCCATTTTTTTGCACTGTCCGATGTACAAAGAATGGGCAGATCGCCTTCATCTACCTCCAGCCAGTCCGTGTTGACGATCTTCCTCGAAACGGCAGCGACCACCGGCCCAGTCCCCTGCCAGCGCCCTCCCCTCGACCTCACCGCACCACCGTGCTTGGCACCACCCCCCGACCATCCATTCAAGCCCCGCCGACCTCTAGATCGGGTGCAAGCAGCTCCTGCACCCCACACCCCTATGATAGACATCGATGCGCCACTTCCCCGGCGAACAGGCGGACTAGGTGCTCCACGCGCCTAAGCGGGTGCTACTTCTTTTAATTGCGGTTCGACTGACCCTGAATTGAAATCCAGGCGGGCTACTGACCTCTAGCAAAGGTGAAATAGTAAAGGGAGGAAACCTTGTGCATTTAGTATCACGAAGAAGATGCAGTAAGAAGCGCTCAACTAGTTTCTTTCGTGGGATGAATACGGTGTGACCAGAGACGTAAGGTTTGCACGAATAAGGGAAGAGGAGTACCTCTTTCTGCTGGCAGTGTTGTGTCCTCCTTCTGTTTTTCCAACGATCTTCTTGTGGTTCGCTGGAAACAAGAAGTTGTGGAGGACGGTGCAGCCTTGGACGAACCCATGGCCAAGTTGTTGAGTGTGGTGCGGTGGCCGTCTGTCGGCGGCGGGGAACCTGATCTGAGGCGGCGAACGACGGCGTAGCAGGAACAACTCCGGTGCGGTGGACGGTTGCGACAGTGGAGCGGCAACAGTGAGGCGCAGGACGGCATGGTCGGAGTGGTTCTGGTACGGCGCACGTTGGCATCGGCGTCGTGGAGGCAGCTCTAACTCGGCTTTAGCTGCTAAGTCCTTGATGGCGTTGCGGTTGCGGTTGCATTGGACGACGATGTCGGGGTACCGTCTCCGGCGTGATGGAGGAGGGCGGCGGTGGATTGGGCGCTATGGGGTGGAGGGCGGAGGAGGCTGGGGTTTCGCGGCTGGTGGAGAGGGCGTTTTGGCGCCCACGGAGTATGAATGGGGAAACAGAGAGAGGTGGGGAACTAAGGGGGAACAATGTTTCAGTTTGGGACGCGCTTGTTTGAAATCTGGGGAAAGTTACAAACTTTGCCCCCATCTAAAATTTCGGGCATATTGCGGGTTGGAGGTAGGACAGTAATCTCAGGTGTACCAAATGTGGGTGGGATAGATTTCGGCCGAGCGCATGGGTGTTTAGGCGCCCATGGCGTATGAATGCTTCGCGGAGGCGGTTGAGACTGGCATCTTGGTGAAGTTACAAACCTACCCCGGTTTAGACCTTTGGACATCGGGACGATAGGCTACACGGGCCAGAGTCAGGACAGTAATTTCCTAACACCAAACATTAGTCTCGCGCGGTTTCGGGTGACCAGAGGCCTATTTGGCGCTTCGTTCAATATTTGGGAGTAGAAGCATTAACGTTTTCGGTTCTCTTGAATTGAACTTTCAGGATTTGTCAAACTTCACAAATCTTTACTCTTGAAAATCCTAAAGCTACAATTATTTTGGAATGGAGGTGGTACATTTGAATATACATTGTACACGAGTATATATTTAAAAATATGCAACTTACCTTAGTTCATGCATGGTTCCAGATATAATCTCCTTGGTTGCAAAAAAAAGTTAGACATGCATATGAATATATATAGCATGTTCAAACGCACAACAAATATTGATGCCCCCTTTTACATCTGATTTACAAATGCCATTATCTCGGGTTCAAATAGTTGAATGCACTTCCTATGAATTCGAATCTTCGAAACCCCCTTTATGTTGAATTCGACATGTATTCTATTTCGTAGCTAGCAATTTGGAATGTATCCATGCAAGTGACAAATGTATAAAGTGTTTCACACTAACAACATGGAGTGCACTAATTAATGTTTATATATGAATTGCAAAAGCATCCATTGCCTGTATTTCAAACCGTTCTCACTCTATGGATGGATAATATGAAATAAACACATGCACATGCTAGAATTCAATAGAGTATGGGTGTCTGGTAGACCGATTTTCATCCATACGCAATTTGCAAAATTCATGATCTCATCCAAAAATAATAATGCCATTTATATTTTAATTTAATGCGTAGAACCGCCTTTTACATGTAGATGCACTATGCCTCGGCCCCTTCTCACAAACGCGCTATATATCTTTCTATCTACCGCATAAGTGCACACACTTTATATGCATCAGCATTTCTCTTTCACACATGCTCACAATCTCTCTCGGGGTGTCGGGGAGTCTCACGCACATGCTCTCTCTGTATCTCTCTCTCTCTTTCTTACTACTATGTGCCACTCTTTTCACTAATCTCAGTTGGAAACCACTATTTCTCTCACATGCATATATACACACGCACGGTCTCTACTAGCACTCGATACGCACATATATGTGCCTACGTGTCTCCCACACACACATTATCTTTAGGCCTCTCTCGCACACATTGCCCCCCAGATACACCTCTCTCTTAGTAGTTGGCAGATATGATTCCATCATATCATTCGGTAGGATATCCCTGACTGTTAGGCTGGATGGTAATACGACGCAAAGTTTTACCCTAGTTCGTACCCTTGCAGTTGAGGAAAAAGCCTACTCCTGGTACTGTATATTAGTGATAGGGGTGTGTACAAAGTACACGTGAATACCAGGCATTGTGTGTGTGTGTGTACACTATCGACGAACTAGCCCCCAAGCTTCTATAACATACTGGGGGCCTAGGGTTACAAATCATATATAGCCGGCTTATCACCAGTGGGGATAGAGTCCTCCGCGACTCTGGTAGCTAGCTTCGTGTTGTATGCTGAGTCCTCCACATGGGTCTCCGTATAACGTGTCTCGATCCAACCTATGTGGCGCAGGATGGAACCGACCCATGAGTCCTCATGTTGACCCACCACAATTAGAAATGATGTGCCCACCACACCACACACGCAATCGGCCACTAAGAAAATAAGCATATACAATAGTACAATGTTATAATGAAAGTTAACTGCATGGTGCATGCGAAAATATATGTTCTGCATTGTGAATGTTTATATATTCTCCTAAAATATTAGTCACAGGAAAGAGAAATGAAGGGCATATCTCTCCTTGTCTCCACCGGACATCCCCTCTTTCTACACCACTTTCACGTACGCACACAAACTATCTCTCGGCCCTCTAAAAGTATGCATGCCCATGACACATTCAGGCATGACGGTCACTGTATTTCAAGCTAAATCACTATACAGTCACTGGACTTCAGAATATGCTCATTACGGTCACCGTATACATTCTCGTGGTGATCATACGGTATCTAGCTCACGACACGTCTCCGTATTTTCTTGATGACACTGACGGACTTTGCATTTGATGCGTGCTCTGTATTTTGTTGACGACACTTAAGGTCATTGTATTTGAAGCGAAAGCACGATATGGTCACTGGACTTCAGAATAAGCTAATCACGGTCACCACATACATTTGTCGTGCTAACCAACATGTGGTTGGATGGTTAGGAGGACAGTGGTTTCTCGAGCCCACCAGGGTTAAAGTCCCGGTGCTCGCATTTATCCTGGGTTAATTTCAGTATTTCCGGCGATGTGCGTTCATTGGGAGGAGACATTCCACTCGACTACGAGGAACCTATGGTGACTTCGTAAAATCTCAAGATCATATGCTGGCTCACTCTCTCGAAGGTGCTCATAGGGGTAGGGTCTGCGTGTGTGCACTTATAGCGGTGAGTGCTTGCGCGTATATATGAGCACTTGCGTCTGTACCGTGTTAAAAAAAATACATGTCATGATTATACGGTCACTGGCTCACCCGTACAACTCTATATTTTGTTGAGGACACAATCAATTGACCAGTCAAACATTCCACGTGGCGCAACTAGTGTTGCACCATCGGGGCACGTAACCGTGGGGCCCACCTGTCAGCCCGTATATGAAAGAAAGAAATGGTAGTTTGAGTCTGTACTGTGTTAATAAAATACATTTTAGGGTGATCATATGGTCACTGGCTCACCATACAACTCCGTAATTTGTTGATGACACGATCAATTGACCAGTCAAACGGTCCACATTCAGCAGCGCACATTACCATAGGGCCCACCCATCAGCGCGTATATGAAGGACAGAAATGGTAATAAATTAGTGGTCGGTGGGTACTCGAAGTCATGAGACCTCTAGTTGGTAGTCACCGGCGGTGGGGGGGGGCGTTGATTGGGC
>NC_057805.1:152349552-152361328 GCF_018294505.1 Triticum aestivum
CGGTGCGGCAGCGGACCGGCGGTGGAGAGTGGTTTCGGGGCGGGCGGGGCGGCGTGGCGGCGCGGGCTGGCCGCGGGCAGCGGTGGCCGGCGGTTCGGCCGGTGGTGGCTGGCGGCTCAGGGGGGGTGGAGTTTGATGACAAACTGCAGGCCCTTGATTTCGTATCCAACGGCTGGAAAATCTAATGACCAGAGATGAAAAAGTCAGTCGACTGACGTGTAGCCTCACCCCGCACGTACGCATGCACACACGCAAGACATGCACGCATGCAGGCGTGCAACACTGACACGTACACATAACGAACACACGCACGCATGCAGGCGTGCAACACTGACACATACACTTGCACTCACGAACACACGCACGTACGCACACATGCATGCAACACTGAAATGTACCCTTGCACGCATGCAACACTCGCACGCCTGCATGCACACAACACACGACGCAAGACACACGCTCAACCTATACGTGCATGCACCCTTTGTTAAGGACATGGATTGTTATGGGTATTAATCAATCTTATCTATGTAAGCAGAACATTGATGGTTGCAGCGGTCTTTATGAATCATAACGTATCGAACGGGTTATCAACATAGTAGGCTTATCTACATGAAAAGGATGACGTCACACTCAATGAACAATCGTCGGTTTATGAAATGCCCGCTTCTGACCGCCCTGGCCCACCAAAGGTTCCTCTGCTGTGCGCTGCCTGCGTTGGGTCACTGACATGCAGGCCATGTACCCAAGAGCCCACACGTCAGTGGAAGAACGGCGCGGTGTCCTATGTCAGAGTCGAGGGCGCCACTCGCTGCACGCCCGGCTGAACACGCCTCCTTGCCGCATTCAAACGCCTCCATGAAACCCGCCCGTGTGGAAGCCGAGAAACCCACTCTGGACACACGTCCGTTCATGACCGGGCCAACATTAAACACAACACCGGCCGAGCTCCTCCTGTCCGCCGTCTATTTGCTCTCCTATTTAAACGAGGCCAAACGCCGGCCAAGAATCACACACCTCCGCCACTCCCCTATCTCCTCCTTCACCATTTTGTCCACTCTTACAATGGCTTACGAAGAGTAGTTATTCCGCACAAGCCATTTGTCTAGGTTTGTATCTCTCACACACACCCACGCAGGTGGGGGACGTGCACGAAGAGAAGAGGTGCACGCACGGCGCGCGTACTCCCGTCTCTTTCCCAACCACACCCGCACGGGTACACGGTGGAGCTCATTTCTTTACGAAAAGGCAGCCCACGTGGTAATTTGACCGTGTACTGGTTGTCCACTTGGTGGAGGGAGGATCGTCTACCACGAGTCAACAAACAAATTGCGACTTGACACGTTATGTTAAAAAAGAGGCAAACCATGTGGGGCCAACCTTAGAGGCAAGGCTCTATACTCTGGAGTACTTTTGATGTGTCCCGTCAACTCGCAGAACGAGGAGAAGCTTGCTTAGTACGCCGTCTCCCCCGCCTACGGGTGCGGTGGCTCACAGGATGAGGTGAACCTTGCTTACTAGTAGTAGTACTGTACGCCTTACGCCCGCTCCCTCGCCCACGCGCACGGTGGCTCGCAGGACGAGGAGAAAAATTTACTACCCCCTCCGTTTACTCCTCGCCCTACTACCTTGGTTAGAGAGATTATCATATTGTTTGGAATATATATGTCCTTTGGTACTTCCTCCATTTACTTATACAAGGCCACTATAGAAAAATACATTTTGCATCTATACAAGGCCACAAATAGTAATCGAGACAAAAGTTACTTCTCCCTCCTTTCTAGTTTATGGCTCAATTTCAAAATCTCTCCAACCAAGGTAGACGGTGAGTGGTCGAATTAATTTCGTACTCCTAGTTTGCACAAGTAATTAGTACGCTCATTTTTCTCAAGAAGTTATGTTTACCGAGGCACTAATTAGAACGAATGCATGAATGAACACTAAATTTCCATGAACTTCTACATGCATTGGTGAGTTTTCTCTTGACACTGCTTGCATCGGGTGATCTAACGCACCTCGAAATCCAACATGTGATGGTACTACTACTAGTAGTAGAATTGAGACTTATAAAACGGAAAAACGAATGTTTTTTAGATGAGCCCTATAAACCCTAGTGGGTACTTACTCCGTAAAATCAGATTTTCCCAAAACTAAGTCGCTCAACCTTTATTTGCTTGTTTCCCTTCCTGCCTCCTTGCCTCGAACAGACTATGCCAAACTCCCCTGCCTGCCGTGCGGGAAAAGACCCGCCCTTGCTTTTTTTAGTCTGGCTTTGTATCGATGGATCGCGTGAAGTAGCAAAAACCAAAGCCGTGTCTTGTACTCCCACTACTAGGGAAAACCTTACCAGTAGCGCGGGCGCCAGCGCTACTGCTACGGCGCTACAACTATTTTGTAGCAGTAGCGCTTTTTTAGGCTAGCGCTACTGGTATGTTCAGGTACTAGTAGCGCGGCATCATAGAGCGCTACTGGTAAATGAGTGCTGCTGGTAATATTTTGGCCCGCGCCACTACTAAAATTTTATGGTTTTTTAGCATTTTGGCGCTGTACATGTTTAAACAGATATATCTTTTATACAATAACAACTCATCATGAACTAGTCTATTTAAATAGCATATTCATTACCACTTGTCATCACCACCAAACAATGTTCGTCAATGAGACATCATATAACAAGTTGGTCACTAGTCATAATCACAACTCCTCCTCCTCATCATCAACTCTAACAGATTGTAGCACATAATAACACATTCTAGCTACGACCTACTCCTCTCATAGGACCTACTCTACCCTCTCTGAGGTAAAATATCATAAAACAAGATAGGCATTGACTCTCCATTAAGGAAAATTGACTCTCCATAATAAAGAACGGAGATCATCCTATCTCCAAGTCTTGGCCTATGCACAATGTTGCTTCCAAGTAGCTCTCTACGATGGTTCAAACATTTTTTGAAATCATCTATTATCATGGCTTCCTCTCTTTTAGAAATGCGGTATGGACAGGAGTGATGTGGATACTGCGGCTGACCTGGCTGTGGTGGCCGTAAGCTCATAACATCAACGCGACCTCTCGGCAACATCAGATGAGGCACACAATCCATCGGGATTTTCTGTTCAAAAACGTAGTAATAACTTTGTAGTTAGCAATGTAGTTTAGTTTTAGAAGAATTTATGCAAAATATGCACGGATGTCGTAATAGTAGAAAATCTTACCATGCTATCTCCATTGATGTTACCGTAGTTCAACACATGCACTAGTGGCACGTATTGACCATAATGTGGAGGAGTTTGATAATAGCTATTGTAATTCTCAAGATTAGTAAAAAATGCGATAAGACCATCTTTCTCCTTATATGTTAATTGTGCTTCATCATTGTAGTAGTAGGTTCTGTCTACCATTTTCCATAAATTTTTTGAAGAATGAAAATAAGCTGTCAAATATTTTGAAATAAACAATATAAATTACTTAATAAATATGTTTGAGAAACTCACACAGCGGTAGAACTGGAAGCGTGTCAACAAGGACCCAAATGGTCATATTATTTTCGTCGATGTCAGGATCACCAAGATCGAAGGTGAGACTCCCAATTCAGGCAACCAAGATTGGATGAGTTCACAGAATTGTATAGATTTACAGCAAAAGCATAACCATGATGGGTCCTTAGTTGAATTATCTTTGTCTCCATGCTTTCATGATCTTCAAAACCCATCTTCTCCAAGACATAGCGTCTTGCATGGCATGGGATAAGCTAGTCGAATTGTAAAAGACGGAAATTACACGTTGAAGAAGCAGAGAAGTCATGCAAAAAATAACAAAAAGCACTTGTCGTCGTTGCGTACCGTTTCAACATCGAAGGTCTCTTGGAGCTTGATGCTGAAGCGCCGACCTTCTACCAGGTGAGGCCTGTCGCACAGACCGCGCTCATCTTTGCAGTACTCGCACATAGCGAATTCCCTTTCATCGTCAGACATTTCCTAATAGGTAATTAATAATCCATGATCGAATACATATATAGTAATTTGTAGCAAAGATCATCATATAACAACTGAAACACCTAAAATTTGTAGTTTGTAGCAAAGATCATCATCGAACCTAGTTTGTAGCAAAGATCATCATATAATCCATCATCGAATACATATATAGTAGTTTGTAGCACAAACCGCGCTCATCTTTTGCATTCAATAAGCAAATAACTAATAGGTAATTAATAATCCATCATCGAATACATATATAGTAGTTTGTAGCAAAGATCATCATATAATATCACTAATACATCTTGAATAATAGCTCCTCTAGGTTCAGTGGGCCGCGATGGACATCATCGACGTCGAGAACAAAATGCAGGATTCGACGTCGAATATGCGGGATAGGCATCGTCGACATCGAATACATATACAGTCCTCCGCCGAGTCGACGACGAGGATGCGGGATAGGCATCGTCGACATCGAGAACAAACTGCTTAATTATGAAAACAAAATTAATAAACACTTAGCAAAATTCGGCATGACCTTTGCTAAAAGCAGGACATATCGAGCGCCTGAAATTTGCCAGAACGTAAACGAATCGACATTTCTGGCAAAACATAGGTCACTCAGAAAAATATGACATGTCCAAAATGTGACATGTTCAAAATATGACATGTCCACTTCAAATTTGCATATAACAGGAAAAATTGCTTTAACTAAAAAATAACAACAATTGCTTTAACTTAAAAAATACCTAGTATTCTGTTAACTACACCTAAAACAACTAAAACACCTAAAATTCTATTAACTACACCTAAAACAACTAAAACACCTAAAACTCTTTTAAATACACTTAAAACACCTAAATTCTATTAACTACACCTAATTAAAAACCTAGCTAAATTCCTGTCCTAACTTTAAAACCTAGCTAAATTTAAAAACCTAGGGTTCATACGAATTAACTAGGGTTCATACCTAATCTGTCCTAGGTAGGGTTCGATCATAACCTACATTATCCTAAGAACCTACATTTTTTCAACTACATTGGATTCAAAATAACTACTCTCTAATAACTATAACTAGGGAGGGAGGGAGGAGGAGGAGGAAGGAGGGAGGAGTACCTCTCGGTGGAGGAGGGTCGGCGCGAGGGGGCGGCCGGCGCGGGAGGAGAGCCGGCGCGGGGGCCGGGGCGGCCGGCGGAGGAGGAGGCCGACGCAGGGGAGGGCGGCGGGCGGGGAGGAGGGCCGGCGCGGGCGAGGGCGGCCGACGCAGGGAGGAGGGCCGACACAGGGGACGACAGCATGCGGGGGTCGACGGCGGCATGCTGGGGATTGAGGGAGGAGTGTGGAGTGTGAGTGAGCTGAGTGATGAGGGGGCGCGCGGGGGAGGGAGTGGGCTTAACATCAGCGGGGGTAATGGGCCAGCGCTACTGCTAAGCCCACTAGCTGTAGCGCCAGCGCAAATCACACGCTATAGCTAAGTGGCCTGCCCTTTTGGCCCCGGCGGCCCGCTAAACAGCAGCGCGTCCCGCGCCAACCAGCACTGTTGCTATTCGGTAGTAGTAGTGCCCGTTTTGGCCAGTGCTACTGGTAAATACCAGTAGCGTGGGCGCCCAAACAGGCGCTACTGCTAAAATTCTATCTATAAGCATTTTCCTAGTAGTGTCCTCCGTCGATGCTCGCTTTCATGGATTCTGTACTTCCTGTCGCCGACATGTGGGACATATAGCAACCGGGTCGACGTGTCAAGCACCAAATAATAGTGCAGAAAAGCAGGGGGGCGCACCCCAGTCGTACCGCCCCAGTAGTAGTAGTAATGAGCAATGAGACGTCAAATCACAATGCCGCACCTTCCCAGACGGACGAAGCAACCATTATTTCACACTTCGGTTCGCCATCATCTCAAACCACGTAGTATTGCTTCTGCCTCAAGAGGGACACGCGCATCGCCTTGGTACATTATGACACGTGGGACCGCATGACAGGCCATGCTCCGCCGCCGATCGCTCGGTAAAATAACCTCATTTTTACTACTATACTTCCTCCGTATCGGTTTACATGGCATGCACGTCGTTCTAGGTTGAGAATTTAACTGGCTATATATGTGATGAACAGTATATGTTTAGAAACTACATCCGCTTAATAATCCAATGATATACTTTTTGTGACATAGTAACCCATATTTAGTTAGTCAAATGGATGACCTGGGACTACGTGCATGCCCTATAAACCGAGACGCCTAAAAAAACGAGATAAAGAGGGTAGTTCAGTACGTATCTTTTAGATCAATAGTCGGGATTCACCAAGGAGCAAAACCAAGTGGTAGGCTGCACCTGTTGTCGTGTTGGCGTAGCGACTCAAGCAGGGTCAGTCCGCACACGAAATGGCGACACACTTAACAGGACCCCTTTGGCCGACATGTGGCTCATCCACCGTCTTGTTCCATGTGCGATGCACCAAATTACAGTTCAGAGCAGGGGTTGGAATTGGAGGCACCCCGGTCGTAGCACCGCAGTAGTAGAAAATGAGCGATGAGGGGTCAAATCACAAAGCCCCACCTTTCCCGCATTAAGCTGGATGGACGAAGCAACCATCATTTCACTCTAGGGCGCAAGAGCATAAAGAAAAGAGAAAACCTAGGGTAGGGGTCTCCACTACAGATCTTTTTTTGAAAGCGCCTCCACTACAAATCGGCTTCTCCCTCGTCCTCTTGAAGAAAACCGATGATGCGTGCGGCGGTAGGGTTTGTAGGAGTACTACTACGGCGTGCGGGGCCATGTCATAGTAAACGGGAGAGGGATTGAGTTCGAGTAGACGCCTTAAATATGTGTAGGCCGCTTGGTTTTAGGGGAACGAGTTGGGTTCGGGGACCAGTGGAGATATAGTACTACAAAAAATTGTGGACGTAGGTTCGACCGAAAGGCAATGATGCATGGGCCCTGCATTTTGATATACCCAGGGCCGCATGAAATTTGCGACTCTACTCAAAACTAGTAAGGTACACATGCATTGAACGCATGAGATTTCGAAACCAAATTATGAATAAATACACACTATAGCATGTAAAGCTTTGAGTCATATATGCATGATGTAGATGTTTGTTTAGTTCTTATAGTTCATCTCATTCAAAATCAATTAGTTTGATAAAAATGTTAAGATTCATGGGGTTGTGCATTGTAAAGCATAAAGTAAAAAACAAATAATGGCAATTCATTTAGAAAAAAAATCAATTATGATATGGAAGATTCTAGAACAAAGGAGAAGTGATTGTGTTTTGAGGTTTGTGCATTATGCTTAAGTTTAACCATGGAGTCTTCTAAATTGTACATGTGGCAGATCTGGTGGAATTTTGATGATATCCAACGGCCAGTAGTGCTCGGATTTGCCATCTCTGCACTGTCGAATTAGCTTCATCCAGCGGCCATCTTTCAAGTTATTCGCACACTATATAGTTCTTGTGCCATAGTTGCATGTCTTGGAAAAAAGCTACTAGTGGGTTGTACTAGCTATTTAGGAATAGAAGATGTATACATGGAAGTTGTAGGGAAAGAGATGACATGGAGTATCTCAATTCCTATGAGTAGGGATTGGAAAAGAGATGTCATTTGGTTGACATCATAGGAACTTTTCTATTGAATCTAGAGATGACATGTATCTCAATTCCTATGAGGAGGGATTAGAAAAGAGATGTAATTTGGTTCATATCATAGGAACTTTTCTATTGAATATACGCTAATGTTTATTTTCCTTTGAAATATGGGAGTATAGGACTTCATATGAACCAAGTGGCTCTAAATCTATAGAAATGATATCATGTTTATTTCCTTTGAAATGTGGAGTATATGAATCTATTCCTATGAACCAATTGGCTCTAAAGGAAAAAATCCTACAAAAATCATATCATATAGAGTTCCTATGATATTCCTCCACACCAAAGGATGGTTGAAATTGCTGCAGGTGATACGATGGTCTTTCTTTGTAGACTCCTCCCCCATCTTTATAGTTACCTCTTGAAGATGAATGAAATGATATATACAGGGTATTCTACATGTGCAATTTGGTACACGAAAACTCGGTAAAAGTTTGCGAGGTTCGAATTTATAAAGCTAGATGCACTGCATTTTGGAACGGAGGGAGCATACGGCAGTTGCTAACACTCACATGGAAGATTTGCGTGTAGGAGGAGTGGCTGTTCTATTAAGTGACATGGCAAAACTGACATTATCGGATGCCAATCTAACGGTTCTTACGGCGTTCGTCAGGAAAAGGCTTGTGGCAAACGTTTGTCGGATAATGATTTACGGACACATGCATTGCATTGGTACGTGCCCCCTCTCTCCCACACACATGCACCCTCCCGAGTCCTCTCGCACCCACCATCTATCTGCAGGTAGACATCACACACATATGGGCTCTTCACACCCTACCCTCAGAACTTCTAAAAAACAAAAGACGTCGCGCACATTTTATTTTAGCTCACACGTCACACACTTATACTATTACTCTTGTGGCGAACGTTCTTTGGGCATAGTATATTGTACTCTCATGAAGAGAAGCGGTGCACGCACTCACTAGTTCTCTCACACCCACTCGTGGGTACACGTAGGAGCGCATTTTTTTGAAGCTGGTACAACAAAATCACTCCACTATATATATAAGCAGGAGCCTTAGCGCTTGCTTTACTAGGGTTCCTCTCGTTCACTCTCTCATGCTCTCCAGATCTAAGCAAGACATAGGTGGCCACACTCTCTCTCAGCTCACGGCTGGTCACAAATCCGGCCGGACAACCTTGACCGGGGCAGGGGTGTAGGTGCATCGTTCACGCTGTCGTCGGCGGCGAGGGAGGAGACCAACGGCTGCCCGCGCATCCCGATCGGTGGCCGTGCCGTTCTCTCCGAGAGAGCGCCGGCTCCGGAGGGCCTCCGACCCCTTCTTTCTCCCCGCGGTATTATGGCCAAGATGCGGCCTCCCGACGCCGTCTTTGCCACATGCCGACGACCCTCAGGTATATATTCCTTCGAAACCTGCCTTGCTCTACTGCCCCAGCTCCCCACTTGGCTTCGTGTGGATCTTTTTCTACTTCCGTCCGCTGTTCCAAAGCCACCTTGACTTTTACTATTATTAGAGGTAAAGCTAGTTCATACAGTCGACTCTAAGAGTTGGTTCAAACAGGGAAGAAAGTGGGAAAGCTGTAGCATGAATCTAGGACTTGGTTCTAAGAGGAAACGGGGGAAAGTAGTATATACTGGCTACCCAACCAGTCTCTTGGTTGAAAAGACGAAGAAAGCATGGTGGATGGCGAAGGGTGGGGGGAAGTGGACCTATCTCTTGGTTGAAAAAGGAAAGAAAGCGACGAGTGTTGGGGGACAACGCAAATGAGAATGAGCAGGTCTAGATTTCCTGTGCTCACATAGGAAAATGTCGCCGAGGAGATAAAAAATGGGACAAATGTAGACATGCCGCCTGAGTGTTTGCCGCTCTCGGCAACCACATCTGCCTCACCACTTTATGCCCCTGCTGTCCCTACGCCCATATCGCTACCGTTAATGTAAAATCACATGAAGCATTAAGCAATGCCACCTAATGTCACTATAAGTAATGGTCTAGTGCCGTTGATAAATTGAAGCAATGCCACCACCATTTTATGAAGTGCTTCCGTCTTGCTTTATTTCCCATGAATTGTGTTTTTGCAGTTACACTTAAATCTCACACCGCTAACATTGCTTCATCCCAGTGGAACTGCACAAATTTGATTGCACATTTACTGACCATATGCTACTCTCATGACAGTAATACTAATGCTATTGTTCTGCATGTTAATCTAGTGGCAGTGTTGATGTGATGTGATGCTACTTACTTAAGGATACTTTCATACTGTCAATCTAGTGCCAATTATAACACAATAGATGCTGCTGTTAATCATACGCCACTGCAAATATCTGTCACTGTTTAAATAACCGCATTTCGTATTTGCGCAAACATGGATGTCTGTCTCCATATTGTTTCGGGATGCTACCCGTATCGTTTCTATCCGCACAATATAAAGCACACACCTCAGTTTTAGTAGAACTAGACAAAATGAGATGGCTATCCCTTGTTGCCGTCATCTAACCACCCGTCTTCCAGGTATTCCTACATTGGTAGTTACTAGGTAGAATGACCAACGCAATATAAAAGAAGTTGATTCGTACGTTTTACTTCCTGATTGCAGTGTAGGGACGAGCGAAAACAACTGCATCCTAGTCCAGAATGCACTTTCTACCAGTTCATCCATGGACCGAGGACTAGCTGGCACGGCTGCACGACGGTATTTTGGACAGGTGCGCGGACAAGAGGCATCGTGGTCTGCTTATTTATGCAAATAGCGGTGCTTAAATTTAGTGGAATGCACAAGAATTTCAGCTGGTCAGTACACTACATGGTTCAGTTCAGCATTCCAGCTGAGAACACAATTACAATTGGTTATTCTGGAATGAGAGAACCTAACCCTGGATGGTGGCAACAAGAAAAAACCAGAGTGAACTCCAGGAAATTTAAGCCTGCCGGAAGGCCCTTTGCTCAGAGAAGCCTTGCTTGTTTTTTCCTGATTTGTAAACCTTCTCACAACTTTGTCTTTTGCTGTGAACTAGTATATGTTTGTTATGTTCTATGAATCATTGAGATGTATATAATTGTTTAACTTATGCTTTTCAAGTTTTTTATGAAGCCGAGTTTAATGTGAGTGTTCCACATGAACGCTGGACTAGCGTGTGAACGTTTGGAATTTACATTGTGGCCTCAGTTAACTGCATGAACCACTGTAACAAGATACATAGTTGCTTATATGTTAGACAACAGATTGTTGATTGTTAGCTGGTTGATAGCCTAGTGTTGAAGCGAGCTGACCCAATGTGCCATGTTTTGCACAACTGCTTACAAGTGGGGTAGCACCAACAGTGTTTACAAGTACTTATGTATACGTCGGCGCACAGTTCTCGAACGAGTACTCTATTTCATCAAAACACACATTGCTCGTATGATAAACCGTGATAACTTATGTCTTACCATGCCATATTCATGAAAAAACTAGTGAGGATGCATCTGTTTCGGCAACAATTACGATGGTTCTCACATGATTCATGGGCACACAAAAGTAGCAGCAGTTCCCATAGACGGATTCAAACAGAGTACTATCCCCAGAGGGCTCGATAACAGGCATAGACACAATCCAAACTACTATTAAACACTAGCCGGGGCAACTATTTCATGCCTCGATCTAATTTGGGATGGACACAAGACGAACCTTGCCATGAACATCATCGAGGATGTCCGGCAGTAGCTCAATCCTGTGAACCTTCATGAAGACAACCTTGTGGCCTTGCCACTCATAAACTTGTTTGTGGAGGCATGCCACGTCATCTTCCTGCGTAATCTTGACAAGAACAGTATGCCTCACAAACGAAGGAGTAGCTTTGAACTTCTTGTGCTTCAGTACACCCTGGACAACACGCCTGACAACAGTGAGGCTGGAATACAACTCTTCATTGGTATAAGCGCAAATGGCTTCCAGGATCCAACAGCCTAAAAACTCTGTTTTCCCAGTGCGTATATTCAGGTCATCCACCTCATAGCGAGTGACATGTACAACCACACAATCCTTGTCTGCATCAGGGCTCTAATTGAAACAGAAACAAATTCTGAATTACTTCCGAGTATAAGAAACACAAGTTATTTAAACCACCATGTATAGCATGGCATCAAAGCTAATAAAATTTTGCATTATTCATCACCACATACTTAGATGAAAAGCCACAATCGAGATCGGCAAAGA
>NC_057805.1:152361547-152381795 GCF_018294505.1 Triticum aestivum
CACATCTTTGAAGGGGGAAAACTGCTCCTGCATTGCCACGGGGGCTGTAACCTCAAACGGGGCGTTGACCATCTCAGTAGTGGCCGTGAGCGTATCTGGGGTCGGCTCGGTGGCTGCCTCCAGCTTCTTGGAGCTCTCTGTCTCGTGGGGATCAGCCTCCCGCGTCTACTCCAATATCGATAGATCTTTTCCTGGTTCTTCTTGGTCCATCTTGAAACTGACGAATACTAGGAGAACACTGAAAGGAAAACACAATCGCAATGACAATGAAACAAAAAAGAGAGTGAGGATTGGTTACTGCTTTGCAAAAGTTCTTTTTTTTTCTCTGAACGAAAATATACCAACATCACGGATCCGCTTACCTTCCCTTCGTTGGGAGAGAAGAACAATGGCATATGCGAGTGTTGCCTTTCTTGAAGACGGTTAGGGAGAAGGGGATTCAGCGAAGAGTGAAATGATGGTTGCTTCGTTCATCAAACTTAGACTGCGGGGAGGTGGGGTTTTGTGATACGACGGCTCGTTATTGCCGCGCTACGACCGGGGTGACTCTCTGCCTGCATACTTCCTTCTAATTTGGTGGATGGCATTTGGGCCCACGCGCTGCATGGCCTGCATGTTGGTGAACAAAAGTATGACGACATTCAGTAGAGGGAGACGTTTCGATGACCTAGGAGGAGCCAGAAGCGGTTTTGTATGCACTGAACTAGTAGTAATTGTTTTTCTGGGTAGCTGTAGAGTGTCTCCACTATACTAGTAGTAATTGTTTCTCTGGGCCCAAGACAAAACAGCCCATCCACCCTAGTAAATAGTAAAATCAATTCAAAAGTCCATATATTTATTGAATGAGAGGCGCTACCCACACCGAGCACACCGCCCCCCAAAAAACCCTGGGTGTTCTTCTTCCTCCTCACTCCCACCCACCTCATGTCAGCTCGCTCCACTCGTACCCCCAAATTCCACACCTCACTCCTACAGAAAACCCCATCTCCCCTTCTTCCTCACTACTACAGAAAAACCCCAGCTCCCCTTCTTCTTCACTAGCACTACAACTAGGCTCGTCATTCGTTACTCTGCTCAAATCCGTGAGCGTGATGCGACGCCCTCGAGGAAAATGGAGTCAGCTGACCCCAGTGCCAAGAAGATGAGGCTCCTGCCAGCGGCGATACCTGTTATAGATCCCGCACCCGGCGGCGTGGGGGAGAAGCGGCGACCCCACCCCCACTGGATCCCAGGAACCCGTAGAATCACGGGTGGACCGGATCAGCGATCTCCCGGACGCCGTCCTTGGGGAGATCATCTCGCTTCTCCCCACCAAGGATTGCTACCGCACCCAAGTCCTCTCAATTCGGTGGCGCCCTCTATGGCGCGCCGTGGCCCTTAATCTCGACTGTCGTCAGCTATCTCTCTTCAATGAATTTGAAATCCCCAGAGCCATCATCTCCTCCCACCAGGGCTTCGTCCAAAGCCTCTGCATCCCGTCATGCTACCTGAGCAAGCATACCATGCCCTGCACGGTGGACACCTGGCTGAAATCCCCTGAATTTAAAGAACTACAGCTGCTTGAGTTCTACTATTCCCCTGGAAATCACCTACCAGATACCGAACGCCATCTACTTGTGCCCTCAGCACCGATGTCCATCTCGCGGTTTTCCTCCTCTCTCCACACCGCCACCTTTGCGCTGTGCGACCTACCATACAATCTGGTACTAAACCTTCGACTCCCATTTCTCAAGAAACTTTCACTTGTGCGGGTTCGTATATCGGAGGCCTCATTGCACAGGATCATCCACTCCAGTTGCCCTGCCCTGGAGTGCTTGGTGCTTGTTTTCACAGTTAGAATCGGTTGTCACCAAATAAAGTCGCCTAACCTTGTAAGAATTGGAATTTGTTTTGACGGAAGGCAGCTATTCATCCAAGATGCCCCTTCACATCAAAGGTTGATCCTTGATTCTAGTTATTCACCGTTGCAAATAACCGTCCTCTCTGCGCCTAAACTGGAGACCTTGGGTGTAATACATGATCCCTGTGCTCATTTCAATATGGTGTTTGGCTCCACAGTTCTTCAGGTACTTTACATTATCATCTACACTTGTAACCATAAGCTACATTTTAAATTTCTGCGCATAAGTTATATGTCATCTTGGAGTACACATTTTGTACTAATATTATGTTCTATGCTCAATGAAGAGTTTCTCCCTGGATGGCCTATCAATGGTGCTGGATTCTGTCAAGATCTTATATATCCAAATGAATAGTTTTGATCTGAACAAGATTATTGGCTTGCTGCAATGCTTTCCATGTCTGGAGAAGTTGTATATAAAGGTGATAATTTCACACACATTGGAAGCCCGCATATAGTGTACTAGAATTAACCGTTCAGCTGTTGCTCTTTCGACACTCTTTTTTTAAACCTTAACTGTTTTCTATCTTCATGTCTATTTAGGCAACATGACGAGGTAAGAAAGTTATAACCAATCGGTGGATTCGTAAGCATCGGGATTTTCTCACTTCTCATGAGATTCGATTGAAGACAATAACGCTAGAACGATATGTAGCCAACCGTGCAAACACTAGATTTGTCACATTCTTCCTGCTGAATGCGAGGTTACTATTGTCCATCAAGCTTAAGTTTATCATCAGCATGGTTTTGACAGATGGGTATGTGGAAGAGCAAAAAAGGAGTTTCAGGTGGGCAAAAGAGCTTCTGAACGTGCAGGGCTTCTATTTACAACATATTGTGGTCATGATCCAGTAAATTTTACGACCCAGGATGTTCATTCTATGGACCTGACCGATCCATTTGACTGTGACTGCCAAAACAGTGCTGGAGTTAGATGTTGTTGCCCTTTTCAACCTGTGTTTTTTTGTAAACCTGATGAACAATTAACCCTCGTGCTTTTGTACAGTTTGTAAGCTGGAGTTAGATGTTCTTGCCCTTTTCAACTCTGCTGTGACTGTCATATTTTATTTGAAGCAAGGCAAATGGCTTGCCAGTCATTTAATTTAGAGTGAAATATTGTAACAACTAACAAATCCCAACCAAGGGAAATAACATCACTCTCGCCGGGTGCTTGAGCTCACTGTGCATTACAGAAGCCAAGTGATTAGCCCCCACCAGCACCCACAAACTTATTTCGATCTAGCACATCAAATGGGCTGTAAATTTTCATAGGAAAGGCTGCATGACCGTGACAGATTTGGATTCTGACATTTGGGCCCGCGAGGAAATAGCCTATCCAAGGTGGTGTCGACTTACTAGCCAGTCAACAAACGATTCTGCCTACCAGCCGTTGGATTGACATCCAACATCTGTCATGTATCTTCTATCTCTTGTCTTCTTCTTCCTCTAGCCACCCAAACCAAACCTCCCCGTCGGCTCCGCCTGCTCCCGCCTCCCATGGCTGGCTGCGCCTCCGCCACCCTACCGTACGTACCCTCCAACATTGGCCAGTCCCTCCCTCTATTCCCCCACACGTCTTGTTATTCTCCGGCGACGTCAGCCCCAACACGCACCCGCACCAGAACCAGTCAACCCTCGTACTCCCCTCCGCCTGCGACTTGACTGGTGCATCTTCCATGGCTCCTGTTCGTTCCGTCCGAGGCCTCGCCGTCGTGGCTCATGTTCCTCCACCTTGCGGCCTTGGTTTTCTCGCCGTGCGCGGTGCGCCGCCCTCTTGCGTTGTCAACGTCGTCAACAACCAAGAGGAACAAGGAGATGACTGTACGCGGAGAGGATGATAGTAGGGACCCACCAACGTCATGGCAGTACACAAGCAAGTGCCTCTATATTACAAGCCCAAAAATATGGCTCCTCCTAATGGTTGGACATCTGGGGCTCACGCCATTGTCAACGTAGTCAATAAACGAGAGAATTACACTACGAGCGGCTGACACCAGGGACCCAGCAGGTCGCGAATTTTATTTTTTTTGAGGAACAAGAAGTTCTTATTTATACTAGTTTTAGCGACGGATCAGGGTAACAACGGGGCTATGTGGGGGCTGTGGCCCATCTAGCCAGGTTTTATTTATGTTTACCACATCATGAGCCCAGTTGTCTTTTTTTCTTGCTGAAAATGGCTAGCCCAGTTCTATTTTTTTTAAGAAATACCCAAACGAGGCCTACTTGCTTTATCAGCCCTGCTGGGCTGCAAATCTTTCAAGACAAGGAGAGTTTCATTCGATTTGCCCAGAAATGGGTTGTACATTTTTAAAACACATCAAACCGGGAATTAGTTTCAAATTTTTTTATTACAAGATTTTAAATTCCATTGATTTTTATGCGTGGACAATTATTTGGATTTTATATTTGTATAAATTATTTGTCAAAATAGTTTGAATGTGAATCGATATTTCGAGATTAAAAATAGTTGACCGCACCGAAATATGCAAAAATTCGTATACTTTTTAACCGTGGCCACAATATGGGGTGTAATGCTAACAAAAAGAAGATGGGCTCCAAAAAAATCTTAAGAATTAGCAAATGGGCTGTACATTATTAGAAATAATGCACACGAGAGCAGCGACTATTGGATGTCCATCCAACGGCTGTCGTGCTTCTTCAATCTCTGCATTTCCTGCTCTAGCCTCTCAAACAATCGCCGACGGGACTGCCTCCTCCCTCCTCTCGTGGCCGGCTATGCTGCCGCGTAGGCCTCACCGCCCCACCGTACTCCCATCGCTGGCCTAGCCATCCCTCTACTCACCCACACCTGCTGTTATTCTCCGGGGATGGTAGACGAACCAGTAAACCCTCGTACTCCTTCGCGTGGGAAACAACTGCCGAGTCTTCCCTGGCTCCGTGTCGCTCCCTTCCTACACCTCGCCATCGTCCACTGCCCTGGTGCTCTCGGCGCGGCCTGGTCAACGTGGTCAATGAACGACATCCATCGGAAGTGGACTGTACGTGGAGAGGCTAACAGCTGGGTCCACGGCCGCACACAAGGAAATGCCTCCTTATTACGCGCAAAATAATGATTCCTCCACCTGATAGCTAGGACCCATAGTGGGTGGCTGACTTGTGGGCCTACTAAGTTGACGGGGACGGAGGGCTTTTTCAACTTAGTCAATATGAACGATCTAGCTCGAGTGACCGCACGATGTCCATCCAACGGCCATAGTGCTTCTTCAACCTCTAGTCTTCTTGCTCCAGCCGCCCAAAGCAGCGCCGGTCGTGCCGCCTGCTCCTGCCTCCCGTGGCCGGCTGTGCTACCGTGGAGGCCTCACCGCCCCCATACTACTCCCACTGCTGGCCAGGCCATCCCTGCACTCACCCACACCCCCTGTTATTCTGCGGCGACGGCAGCCTCACACCGCAGCCGAACCAGTGAACCCTCGTACTCCTCTCCGCGTGGGCATCCACTGCCGCGTCTTCCCCGGCTCCGCGTCGTCCCCTTCCTAGGCCTCGCCGTCGTCCACCGCCTTGGTGCTCTCGGCGCGGCGTGGTCAATGTGGTCAACGACCAACTTCCATCGGAAGAGTACTATACGTGGAGAGGCTGACAGTTGGGTCAACGGCCACAGCCCAATTTTTTTGTGATTTGCCAAGTAAGTCGCTTTGTCAGGCCTGTTGGGCTGCAAATCTTTCAAGACGAGGAGAGCTTCATTCGGCTGGCCGAGAAAATGGCCTACCAGTAATGAGAAATGGGTTGTACATTTTTAAAACACATCAAACCGACAATTAGTTTCAAATTTCTTTTTTTCATTTCGAGATTTTAGATTGCATTGATTTTTATGTGTGGACAATTTGTTGGATTTTATATTGATATACATCTATTTTTAAAATCAGTTTGAATGTGACTCAAAATTTCGGGATTAAAAACAGTTCGAACCGCACCGTAATGCTAACAAAAAGAATATGGGCTCCAAAAAAAACCTTAAGAATTAGCAAATGGGCTGTAAATTATTAGAAATAATGGCAGATGGGTTGTATGCTGTTTTCCACAGATTTGAGGCTTTCCTAAAAAAAAGGTTGACGCACAAGCGGAGACTGTTGGAGGTCCATCCAACGGCCGTCGTGCTTCTACAATCTCTGCTCTTCCTGCTCCAGCCGCTCAAACAAGCGCCGGCGGGACTGCCTGCTCCCTCCTCCCCGCGGCCGGCTGTGCTACCGCGGTGGCCTCACCGCCCCACCATATTCCCATCGCTGGCCTAGCCATCCCTCTACTCACCCACACATGCTGTTATTCTTCGGCGACGGCAGACAAATCAGTAAACCCTCGTACAGTCGTACTCCCCTCCGCGTGCGAAACAACTGCCGGGTCTTCCCAGGCTCCGTGTCGTTCCCTTCCTAGGCCTCGCCGTCGTCCACCGCCCTGGTGCTCTCGGCGCGGCCTGGTCAACGCGGTCAATGACCGACATGCATTTGAAGTGGACTGTACGTGGAGAGGCTGACAGCTGGGTCCACGGCCGCACGCAGGGAAATGCCTCCTTATTACGCGCAAAATAATGATTCCTCCACCTGACATCTGGGACCCACCGAAAGGGCCTCTGCATTTCGTGAAAAAAATGTTACCGCCGCTGACAGGTCGGACCCACTAGCTATATCTTCGCACGCAAGGAAGTGCCTCCTTATTACGCACAAAAAAAGAATACTCCCCCTGCTAGCTGGGACCCAGTATAGTGGCAGCCTGACTTGTGGGCCTACTAAGTTGACGGGGACAGAGGGCTTTTTCAACTTAGTCAATATGCACGATTCTAGCTCCAGTGACCGTACGATGTCCATCCAACGGCCGTAGTGCTTCTTCAACCTCTGGTCTTCTTGCTCCAGCCGCCCAAACAAGCGCCGCTAGTGCATGTGCTCCTGCCTCCCGTGGCCGGTTGCGATGCAGCGGAGGCCTCACCGCCCCCTACTACTCCCACCGCTGGCCAGGCCATCCCCCTACTCACCCACACCCCATGTTATTTTGCGGCGACGGCAGCCTCACACCGCAGCGAACCAGTGAACCCTCATACTCCTCTACGCGTGGGCATCCACTTCCGCGTCTTCCCTGGCTCCGCGTCGTCCCCTTCCTAGGCCTCGCCATCGTCCACCGCCTTGGTGCTCTCGGCGCGGCGTGGTCAATGTGATCAACGACCGACTTCAATCGGAAGAGTACTGTACGTGGAGAGGCTAACAGCTGGGTCCACGGCAGCCGCAAGGAAGTGCCTCCTTATTACGCGCAAAATAATTATTCCTGCACCTGACAGCGTGGACCCACCCGACGGGCCACCGTATTTCGCGAAAAAAACGTTTCCCCCTCACTGCTGGGACCCACCAGCTACATGTTCGCACGCAAGGAAGTGCGTCCGGGAAAAAAACAATTCGCCCCCCTGACTGCTGGGACCCACCAGCTATATCTTCGCATGGAAGGAAGTGCCTGACAGTCGGGACCCACCTGGTCGAAGCGTACGTAGCGTTGTCATTCTGGTCACGAACGTGTACGTAGATACTGGTCGATGTAGAGCGCGCACGTGTCGTAGTAGAGGCGCGCATGTAGCATGTACACGTACGTACAACGGCCAGTGTGCAAGAAAGAAAATATGGCCACGTATGTACATACGGGCGAAGTCTCGAACGCCTACTTGCGCATAGGTACAGCTAGGGCTTGTGTACATGACTGGGTCGGAATGGAGAAACTGCGTCGTCGTCGTGTTCATGGGGAGGCAACGGAATGCGTCATGTTCATCGGGAGGCAACGGAACGCGTGGGATCCAACCGGCTTGGACGGAACAGCCGATGGAAACGAGGCCTGGCGTACAGCAGAACGGAGGAAACGGCCTTTTGTTCGACCGGCCATGGTAAAAGTGGGATCCTGCTCATCGGGAGGGGTCTGGCGTACCGCAAAACGGAGGAAACGGACATCCTACAGTTGAAACGGGGGTCCTGTTGATCGGGACGGGTGTGGCGTACCGCAAAACGGAGGAAACGGACTTGTGTTGGAGCACTACGGTCGAAACGGGGTCCTGTTCATCGGGAGGGGTGTGGCGTACCGCAAAACAGAGGAAACGCACTTGTGTTGGAGCGCTACGGTCGAAACGGGGGTCCTATTCATCGGGAGGGGTGTGGCGTACCGCAAAACGGGCCTCCACGGGATACTGTTCATCTCCACCGTCGACCCCCTCCAGCCTCCACGGGCTACTGTTCATCCTCCATCGACCTCCTCCAGCCTCCACCTGCGACTGTTCATCCACGGGCTCCTATTCATCCAGCCTCCACCGCGCGCTACTCCACCGGCTACTGTTCAACCAGCCCTCTCCACGGGCTACTGTTCAACCACCCCTCCACGGACTACTGTTCATCCAGCCCTCCACGGGGTGGTCCTGTTCATCCAGCTCGCCACGGGGTCTTGTTCATCCAGCCCCAACCGGCTCGATCGATCGGGGTCCTGTTCATCCAGAGGCAACACCACGGGGTCCTGTTCATCCACCCCACCGGGAACTATTCATCCGAACCCCCCCAGCAAAGCTCACTGTTCATCCGGAGGCAACACCAAGGGGTCCTATTCATCCACCCCCACCGGGAACTGTTCATCCAAACCCCCCAGCAACGCTCATTGTTCATCCAGAGGCAGCATCGATCGACTTCAGTTAGCAGCAGTAGCGAAGGAATCGCTTGACCAGGTTCAGTTAACAGCCATCGATCGATCGCTCGGGTTCAGTAACGCATAGCCTATAGTGTAATCGCTCGGGTTCAGTTATAGCCCAACTCCTCGCTCGGGTTCAGTTAGTGCCCAACGCCTCGCACCCACGCGCGTGCGTGTACGAGAGAAACGCGCATCGCTCGGCCCCGACCACCCACCGTAACCGGGAACACCCCGATATTTTCCTCGCCCTTGCTTCTAGCATGGTTTTTTCCATCATGGACAACCAAAAGAATGTCATGCAGCTGCGTCTCCGGCCTGCCCAGGACGAAAAGTCCATTTACTGTCATGATTTTTTGTCATAGAAGTAGGAGCCCACCACATCTATGATGATACTGGGTTTTGTCACAATTATCGTCATAGAAGTGTCATAAGTATGACAAAAAAAATTTCCGTTCGGCCCAAAATGTCACTGATGTGTCTTTTTTATAGTGTTAGCTCACACCGCAGCTTGCAAAATCTTCTCTCATCCAAGGGCTTCATGAAGATATCTGCTAATTGCTCTTTAGTGTTGATGTGAATGATATCAATGTCTTCCTTCAACACATGGTCTCTGAGAAAGTGATGAAGGAAATGTATGTGCTTTGTTTTCGAGTGCTGAACCGGATTGTGAGCAATCTTGATGGCGCTCTCATTGTCGCAGTAGAGGGGCACCTTCTTCATGTTGATGCCATAGTCCTTGAGAGTTTGCTTCATCCAAAGAAGCTGAGCGCAGCAAGATCCAGCAGCAATGTATTCAGATTAAGCAGTGGAGAGTGACACACAGTTTTGCTTCTTTGAAGACCAACAGACAAGAGATCGTCCAACAAAGTGACATGTGCCTAATGTGGACTTGCGATCAACCTTTTCACCAGCATAATCAGCATCTGAGAATCTAACTAGATCAAACTCTGAGCCCTTTGGATACCATAATCCTAGCATTGGGGTATGTGCCAAATATCAAAGTATTCGCTTCACCGCAAGGTGATGCGATTCCTTTGGTGCCGCTTGGAATCGGGCACACATGCAAACGCTAAGCATTATATCTGGCCTAGATGCATGATACATCTCCAATGTATCTATAATTTTTGATTGTTCAATGCTGTTATATTATCATTCTTGGATGTTTTACAATCATTTTATATCATTTTTTGGTACTAACCTATTGACATAGTGCCAAGTGCCAGTTGTTGTTTTCTGCTTGTTTTTTACATCACAGAAAATCAATACCAAATGGATTTTCTGGACCAGAAGACACAAGATGGGCCAAAGAAGTACCAGAGGGGGCTCCGAGAGAGCACAACCCACCAGGGCACGCCTGGGGGCCCAGGCGGGTTGTGCCCACCTCGGTGGCCTCCCGCACCGCCTCTTTGCTCTATTAATACCCCAATATTCCAGAAACCCCAGGGGAGTCGACGAAAATCAATTCCAGCCGCCGCAAGTTCCAGAACCACCAGATCCAATCTAGACACCATCACGGAGGGGTTTATCATCCTCATTGGTGCCTCTCCGATGATGCGTGAGTAGTTCATTGTAGATCTACGGGTCCTTAGTTAGTAGCTAGATGGCTTCCTCTCTCTCTTTTGATTCCCAATACAATGGCCCCTTGGAGATCTATTTGATGTAACTCTTTTTTCGGTGTGTTTGTTGGGATCCGATGAACTTTGAGTTTATGATCAGATCTATGTTTTTATCCATGAAAGTTATTTGAGTCTTCTTTGATCTCTTATATGCATGATTACTTATAGCCTCGTATTTCTCATTCGAATCTTTGGTTTAGTTAGGCCAACTAGATCGAATTTTTCTTGCCACGGGAAGAGGTGCTTTGTGATGGGTTCGATCTTACGGTGCTTGATCCCAGTGACAGAAGGGGAACCCACACGTATGTATCGTTGCTATTAAGGATAACAAGATGGGGTCTATTTCTATATAAATAGATCTTGTCTACATCATGTCATCGTTCTTATTGCATTACTCTGTTTCTCCATGAACTTAATACACTAGATGCATGCTGGATAGCGGTCGATGTGTGGAGTAATAGTAGTAGATGCAGGCAGGAGTCGGTCTACTAATCTTGGACGTGATGCCTATATAATGATCATTTCCTGGATATCGTCATGATAATTTGAAGTTCTATCAAAGGCCCAACAGTAATTTGTTTACCTGCCGTATGCTATTTTTCTCGAGAGAAGCCACTAGTGAAATCTACGGCCCTCGGGTCTCTTCTTTATTATATTTGCCTTCACGATCTATTTTTATTTGCTTTTATTTTTAGATCTATTAATCCAAAAATGCAAAAATACCTTGCTGAAATTTTTATTTATTTATTTATTTTATCTCACATTCACGTGAGATCTATTTATCCAATCAACTACAATTTTACCTATCTTTTTACCCATGAGGGATTGACAACCCCGCTGTTACGTTGGGTTGCAAGTATTTGTTCTTTGTGTGCAGGAGCTGTTTACGTGGTGTTGTGTGGTTCTCCTACTAGTTCGATAACCTTGGTCTCATCACTGAGGGAAATACGTACCCTAGCTGTGCTACATCATCCCTTCCTCTTTGGGGAAATACCTACGTAGTTCAAGCCGCATCAAAAGGAATTTCTGGCTCCGTTGCCGGGGAGACATCATCAACATCTACCAGGTTCCTAATAACAAATCTCATCTCCTTGCAATTTACATTACTTGCCATTTGCCTCTCGTTTTCCTCTCCCCCGCTTCACAAAAAATTGCCGTTTTATTCCCCCTCTTTTTCGTTCGTTGTTTTCTCGTCAGGTCTGTTTTTGTGTGCAATCTTGTTTGCCGCTGTTGTCGTTATGGATAGGTCTTCCGCTATTGCGTGCATTCCCAAGAACGAGGTTCTTAACTTTAAGGAAAGGGGAGGAGAGAGTTTAAAAGATGCTTGGTATAGGATTTGCAATGCTCATAATAGATCTATCCGAAAGCAATCTAACGTTGTTCTTCTATGTTGTTTTTATGTGGGCATCACCACTTGGTATAGATTCATCCTTGATACGATTACCGGTGGAAACTTCATGATGTGTCCCTCTCTTGATGCTTTTAATGCTATGTGAAATTTAGTGGGTTTACCACTGCTTATAATTAATGAAACAACTTTGACTCTTGAGCATGTTATGGAAAGATTAGATGCTATCGAAAAGAAAATGCTTAGCGAAGAACATATTGAAAACTTGGATAAAAAGATACATAATTTTTCCACTAAGATTGGGTCAAAACCGGGAGAAGTTTTTAAGCTGTTAAAAGAAAAGGGGGCCGTACTTCATGAAAGAATTGAAGAAAGCCCATCTCGGATTAATAAACTGGAAGAAATATTTAGTTATCTAAGTACTACTTTTGCTTCCGCTAAAACTGTTGAAAAAACTCCCGTGAAAATTAGCAAGATTACTCAAGTTACCAAAAACAATGGTGCAACTTCTAGTAATAATAAAGGAGATCTTAAAATGATTAGTATTCACCCGAATTATGTTGAAGTTGCAAGAGATCCCTTTGATAAGAATGAATTCCTCAATTTTATGCCTAGAAGTTTTGCTATTTTACTTGCTAAATCTTCAGAGAAATCTAATTGTGTGATTGAGGAGTTGGAGACCAAAGATGACAATACTTAGATCCTTTGCATTATGCCTAGCTAGGGGCATAAAACGATAGCGCTTGTTGGGAGGCAACCCAAAGAATAAAATTTATTTTTGTCTTTTTTTTTCTGTTCTTGAGTGTTTGCACAATTATGCTACTATTATGATTGTGTTTTTTTGTTTTAATTAGTGTTTTTGCCAAGCAAAGCCTTTAGGATCATTGGGTGATAGTTGATTTGATCTTGCTGAAAAACAAAAACTTTTGCGCTCACGAAAATAATTTTCATTTTTAACAAAAGCGTGACAAAATACTAATTATTTTTGCAGAATAATTATATAAAAATTGCTCATGTTTTCCTAATATTTCAGAATACAGAAGTATTCGAAATATCCAGATTGCTACAGACTGTTCTGTTTTCTTTGTGTTATGTGCTTGTTTTGATGATTCTATGGTTTCCTTTGAAGAGTTTTTGCCATAGAAAAGTTGAAATATAGTAGATATAATGCAAGAATAAAATATGAATGGGTTTGCAACAATACTTATAGTAGTGATTTGCTTTCTTATACTAACGGATCTCGCGAAGGTTTTGTTGAGTTTTGTGTGATTGAAGTTTTCAAGTTTTGGGTGATATTACGATGGATGAAGGAATAAGGAGTAAGAAGATCCTAAGCTCGGGGATGCCCATGGCATCCCAAGCTATTATCCAAAGAGAAGAAAGCAACTATGCTTGGGGATGCCCGAGTGGCATCCCCTCTTTCTTGTAACAACCATCGATATTTTACTTGGAACTATATTTTTTATTCGTCACATATCATGAGTTTTGCTTGAAGCGTCTTGTATGATATGAGCCTTTGCTTGTTTTGATATTTATTTTGTGTCATGAATCCTTGCTGGACACACCTATTTGAGAGAGCCAAAAATCTCCTATGACTTGTTACAATTGCTCTCTATGCTTCACTTAAATCTTTATGAGCTATGGAATTGCTCTAGTGATTCACTTATATATTTTTAAGCACGATGTGCTTTAGTATTTTTGAAGAAATACTCTCATGCTTCACTTAGATTTATTTGAGAGTTAGTAAATTTTTAGAAATTCTCTCTTGCTTCACTTAAATCATTTTGAGAGAATAAAATTTTTATGCTCGTGATCTTCACCTATATTTGTTTGAGCTATCAAAAGAAACATATGAAATTAGTCCCAAAGTGATAGGTATCCAAGGAGGATATAATAAAAAAATTCATGAAGATCATTGGACAAAATAAACTTGATTCTTTTTAATAGTTTTGCAATGTGATGATCGTGATATGTGAGTCATGTTGATGAGTAATTATGCTTTAGTAAGAATATTGGTACTAAGGTTTGTGATTCCCTATGCAAGCACGAAAGTCAATAGTTATGCAATGAAATTACATCCTACTTGTGGTGCATTATTTGGTGTTAGTTATGCTTAATGCTCGCTTATGAGATTTTTTGTTTCTTGGTTGGATGCTTCTCAATCTTTTGCTAGCCTGCATTTGCACTAAGTATGATCACTACTTGTGCATCCAAAATCCTTCAAACCAGTTTTGCCATATGAGTCCACTATACCTACCTATGTGCTATATTCTTTCACCATTCTAAGTAAATTTGTATGTGCCATCTCTGATTTTAAAAATAAATTTCTCTTTCGTGTGCTCGTACTGCTCATGAAACGGTAGGGGGTGGCTGATATATTTCCATGCTAGCTATGTTATTCTCAAGATGAGTGTTTATTCACTTGTCATTGCACGAGAGTACGTCAAAGGTATTAGGGGTGCCCAGTCCCAAAATGAAAAATGAATTTACTTTATGTTGTCAAATAATAAATTCCTTGGAAAGTATTGGTATGAAGGCACTTGTGGATACAGTTAGCCATGGAAAGTGAAAGTATGGTGGAAAAAGGAATAAACTTTATTTTCTGTTTGGGAACAGACTATGATATATCTAGCATGGAAAGTATTGGGAACTACTCCACTATAAAAAAAGACACATCCCTGACATTTTGGGCTGAACAATTTTTTTTGTCATGCTTATGACACTTCTATGACGATCATTGTGACAAAACCTGGCATCATCATAGATGTGGTGGGCTCCTACTTTTATGTGAATAAATTATGACAGAAAATGGGCTTTTCGTCCTGGGCGGGCCGGAGATGTAGCTGCATGACATTCTTTGGGCCGTCCATGACGGAAAAAACTATGGTAGAAGCGAGGGCGAGGAAAATATCGCGGGGTTCCCGGTTACGGTGGGTGGTCGGGGCCGAGCGATGCACTGTGGTTTGCGCGTTTCTCTCGTGTATGCGCGTGTGTGCGAGGTGTTGGCTAACTGAACCCGAGCGATTCGTTCACTACGGACTGAACACGATCAATTCCTTCGCTGCTGCTGCTAACTAAACCCGAGCGATCGATCACTGCTGTTGCTTACTGAAGCCGATCGAGCCCCTGTGCGAGACGTAGCCAGCCGGTGTTGGGTTGCCTCTCGATGAACAGTGACCGTTGCTACCGCATGCGCGGTACGTAGAACGAGTCGAGACGTGGTGAGTTGAGCTGGTTGGTTGGCTGTGAATGAACAGTTACTGGTGGGGCTTGGATGAACAGGACCCCGTGGTAGTAGGCCATTGCCGCTGGATGAACAGGACCCTGAGGAGGCCGCCGCACGCCAGCCAGTTGGGGGTGGATGAACGGGACCCCGTGGAGGCTCTATGAACAGCAGTCGGTGGAGGCTGGATGAATAGTAGCTGCGGATGAACAGTAGCCCGTGGAGGTTGGAGGAGGTCAACGGTGGATGAACAGTAGCCCGTGGAGGCTGGAGCGACGCGGTAGACGGTGGATGAACAGGACCCTATTTTGACCGTAGGCGCTCCAACACAAGTCCGTTTCCTCCGTTTTGCGGTACGACACACCCCTCCCTTATCAACAGGACCCCGTTTCGACCGTAGGCACTCGAACACAAGTCTGTTTCCTTCGTTTTGCGGTACGACAGACACCTCCCAATGAACAGGATGCGGTTTTGACCGTGGCCGATCGAACAGAATGCCGTTTGCTCCGTTCTACGATAAGCCAGTCCCCATTTTGGCTGTTCCGTCCAAGCCGGTTGGCTCTTGTTGAACAGGACGCATTCCGACTCAGTCAGTTGCCTCCTGATGAACAGGACGCTGTTTCTCCGTTCCGACCCAGCCGGTTCGCTTCCCGATGAACAGGACACTGTTTCTGTCGTCCGTTGCCTCTCCATGTACACAAGCCTTGGCCGTCCGTATATATGCGCGAGTACGCGCTCGAGACCCCACCCATACACTACTAGGAAAAGGGCTATAGATGAAATGGCCACTAATGGCGCACCAGACATGTGGGGCGCCACTACTATATAGCAGTGGCGCACCATGTGCTGGTGCGCCATTAGTGTGAAGGACACTAATGGCGCACCAGACACACAGTGCGCCACTAGTAACAATTTTTTTCCAAACATACTAATGGGGCACCACGGCACAGTGCGCCATTACTAGTTCTAACTAGTAATGGCGCACCAGCCTCATAGTGCGCCACTACTATATATATATATATATTTTGTTTTTGCAAAACTACTAATGGCGCACCAGTGTATAGTGTGCCATTACTAGTTTAAACTAGTAATGGCGCACTGTGCCCTGGTGCGCCATTAGTGTATTTTTTTTGCAAAACTACTAATGGCACACCACCAGCAGGTGCGCCATTAGTAACCAGGGTTACTAATGGCGCATTTGTAGGTGGTGCGCCATTAGTAACCTGGGGCCAGCTAGATATTTTGTACAACCACACCTACCCACTCACTTTCCCCACTTCATTCTCTCCACCTCCTCCTCCAAGCTTGTCTCGGCTGCCTCCTCCTCCTCACCTCATTTGCAGCATAAATTCATCCAAATTAAGTGGTTAAATTACCTTTTTTTGATAGGTAAGTAAGGGGGAAGATATCTTTATGTTGTTCTCCCTCCAACAACGTGCACATGCACTTTTTATGGCCTAGCTAGATCTATGTATGCTTGTGGTGTTGCATATATGTTTGTGTTCGCAGGTACCGGTATTTGAAATGCGATAGTTGCCAATATTTTGCCGGAATGTTGATTCATTTCCGTTTCGGCGAGAATTTTGGCACTATGCATTCTTTTTGGTCCTATTTTTAGGGAAAGTCATGCCAAATTTTTTCTTGGTTCTAAAATATCAGTTTGCTCTACCCCACAGGTGGTTCGCACGATGACTGAAGGCATCGTGAATAGGTTTTTGAGCTCCGTGAAGGCCGAGATGCTTGAAAAGAACGAGATGGAGATAAGATGTCCGTGTCGAAGATGCAAGCTGAAGAGCCTTATTGCGGACCCGGATTCCGGGCAGGTGCGGGACCACCTGCTCTTGCGTGGTTTCATGGATGGCTATCGGTGGCAAGGTGATGAAGATGACTATGAAGTCGTCGATGGGGGCCGGGCAAGAAATGAGGAAGGGCAGCAAGCCAACCACCGCGGCTCGGGCGGGGGAGAAGACGAAGAATCTCCAGGACATGATCACGACGGTGATGCTGTACATAGTCATCATGTAGAAGATGCCGGACATGATGATGAGGAAGATGCGGGAGCAGACGAAGGGCATGATCATGAAGATGAAGATGCCGGCGGAGCAGACGACGATGGGCTGGGTGCAGGACCCTCATATTCAAGAGCTGCTTCTCAAGCAGACGGATAACGCAAGAGCTGCCGCCCGAGAGAAAGCCAAGCTGGATCAACTGGAGATAGACGCGGTTACTCCATTGTATGAAGGATGCAGGCCCGAGGATACCCGCCTGAAAGAGATGCTCATGGCTCTAGAGATGAAGGTAAAACACAAAATGACCGACGCATGCTTCGACGAGAACATGTCATTCTGGCACGAACGTCTTCCCAAGGGGAACAAGTGCCCGACTAGTTTCGAGGAGGCGAAGAAAATCGTGTGTCCTCTGGATTTACCGCACGTGAAATACCATGTGTGCATGAACAATTGCATCATTTATCGGGACGAGCACGCGGAGTCTACCATATGTCCGGTGTGCGGCGTCACTCGATACAAGAAGAGGAAGAAAGCTCCTCGAAAAGTGGTGTGGTACTTTCCGATCACTCCTCGTCTACAGTGGTATTTCGCGGACCCAAAGGTAGCAAAGCTCCTGTGTTGGCACGCGGATAGGGAGGAGAAGAAGCGAGAAGATGACACAAATGATCCGGAGATAAATAAAAAAGACAAGATGCTGAGTCACCCGAAGGATGGGAGCCAGTGGCAAGCGTTGAACTTCGAACACCCAGAATTTGGGAAGGATCCAAGGAACATCGTGCTGGGCGCGAGCACCGATGGAGTCAATCCGTTTGGCAGCCAGAGAAGCACACATAGCACCTGGCCTGTGTTTGTGTGGATGTACAACCTTCCCCCTGGTTGTCCATGAAGAGGAAGTACATTCACATGAGTATGCTAATTGAAGGGCCGAAACAACCAGGGAACGACATCAATCTGTATCTGGGGCTGCTGAAAGAGGAGCTAGACACGCTATGGAAAACGCCAGCCAATATGTGGGACGCCGCAGAGAAAGAATATTTCCCTATGAGAGCCGCACAGCTCACGACGGTGCACGACTATCTCGGTTACGGATATCTCGCGGGGCAGGTGGTCCACGGATTTTCTGGATGCGTCAGGTGCATGGATGACACAACGTATCGCCAGCTAGATAGAGATCCCGGGTCTCCAAAAACCGTGTTCATGGGACATCGAAGGTGGCTTCGCGACGACGACCCGTGGAGGAAACACAAGGATCTGTTCGATGGTGAAACCAAACTCCGAAGACGCCCGCGTATGAGGAGCGGCGAGGAAATAGACGAGCTCTTGAAAAATTGGAAAGATTGCCCACTGCCGAGAAAGAAGCAAAAGGCACCAGAGCCGGGAAAGAAGCGAAAGGCGCCAGAGCCGCTGCTGAAGGTATGGAAAACGAGGTCTGTTTTCTGGGACTTGCCATACTGGAAGATCCACCGTGTGCCTCACAGCCTTGATGTCATGCATATCACGAAGAACGTGTGCGAGAGTCAGCTTGGTACCCTACTCAACATGCCAGAGAGGACCAAAGATGGGCCGAAAGCAAGGGCAGACTTGAAATCAATGGGCATCAGGGAGGAGCTTCACGCTAATGATGATGATGATGAGGCAAAGCAGGACACGGAAAGTCGTCGCAAAGGCAAAAAGGCCAAGAAGACCGGAAATGACTTCCCTCCCACGTGCTTCACTCTAAGTCAGGAGGAGATCGATCAGTTTTTCACCTGCCTCGTAGGAGTAAAACTTCCTTACGGTTACGCGGGGAAGATAAGAAGATACCTAGACTCGGCGAAGCAAAAGTTCAGCGGGATGAAGTCTCACGACTGTCACGCGCTGATGACGCAGATACTTCCAGTTGCAATCCGTGGGATCATGGACGCACACGTCCGTGAAATGCTATTTGGCCTATGCAACTTTTTCGACGTCATCTCTCGGAAGTTGGTTGGCGTGATGAAACTCAGAAGGCTACAGGAAGAGATCGTGGTGATATTATGCGAGCTTGAGATGTACTTCCCGCCCGCATTCTTCGACGTTATGGTGCATCTGCTGGTCCATATCGTGGAGGATATCATCCAACTCGGGCCGACGTTCCTGCACAACATGATGCCATTCGAAAGGATGAATGGTGTCATCAAAGGATACGTTCGCAACATGTCATGTCCAGAGGGAAGCATAGCCAGGGGCTTTCTGACCGAAGAGTGCATCTCCTACTGCACGAATTATCTAGGCACCGAGAACCGCGTTGGTCTGCCCGTCAACAGGCACCTCGGCAGGCTCGCTGGATGGGGTCACCGTGAGGGTCGCCGCGAAATGCATGTCGACTTCGAGGGTCGACTCGCCGACTTTGAAAGAGCAAACCTGGTCGTGCTACAACACATAGACGTGGTCGATCCTTGGGTGGTCGAGCACAAAACCTTTATTGAGAAGACGTACAATGACCGAGGCCAACAGAGGACGGACGGAGATATAATCAAACAGCACAACTCATGTTTCACGCGTTGGTTCAAGTAGAAGCTTCTGTCGTACCCTTTACATGAGGATTCTTCCACGGAAGGACAAGTCATATTCGCCTTCTCACAGGGCGCCGAGCACAACCTGATGACGTATGAGGCGTACGATATCAACGGCTACACATTCTACACTGAGGACAAGGACATGAAGAGCGATGGTTATCAGAACTCTGGGGTAACGATGGAATCCTACACCGGTAACGACAAGGACAGATACTACGGAAGGATCGAGGAGATCTGCGAGCTGAGCTACGCTGGAGAGAAGGTCCCGATGTTCCGTGTCAGATCGGCCAAGAGCGTCATAAAATAAGACCGGTATTTCACCACCATGGTTATACCTGAAGCCAAATCCAAGACCGCAGGCGCGAACGTCACCGCAAAAAAATGAGCCATGGGTACTGGCTTCCCAAGTGGACCAATGCTTCTTCATTACCGACCCGTCAAAGCCCAGTCGTGTTGTCGCGAGGAGAGGCAAAAGGAAGATCATCGGAATGGATGGAGTCGCCAATGAGCAAGACTTCGACAAGTACGACGACTCGAAGATGGAACATGACGACGACGATGAAGTATCAGCATACACCACAAGAAGAAGCAGGACCACCCTACCTAAAGGACGTCCGTTCAAGAGAAGAACTCCATTTACGAAAAATAAGGGCAAGAAGATTGTGAACAGATAGCTAGCTAAAATCAATTGTATTTAAATTGTAGCCTTCATTTCTCGATTGTATTTCATGGGCAATTTTTGAACTCATGAATATTTTTAAATTTCATGGACACTCGATCTCGATCCCCCTCCATCGATCGCTATCCCACCTCGCCAGATCCGGTCCCCCTCGCCGCCGAGCACCCCCCGCACCCTTTACCCCGCTCCACTGGCCGCCGCCGCCGACCCCCCGCACCCTCCCCCGCTCCACCGCCGCCGACGACCCACCGCATCCTCCCCTGCTCCACCGTCGCC